>NC_030435.2:19332726-19530226 GCF_001660625.3 Ictalurus punctatus
CGAGTGTGATGATGAAATTTCCACCAACTTGACATCAAAGGGTACTTGACTCAAATCATTGAGTCAATGATGAAAAATGTACCATATTTAACAGTTGGATCAACCTTCACCTTTTTTTGTAAAACACACTAAAATGGGACAAGAGTTCAGAAATAACCAGAATAAGATACAATACCATTAACATCGTCATTTTTCATATAATTTGCTCTTTATGTGGTAGGAGGAAGAAACCAACAACCTTATCAATTCAGATCAATCCCTCCAGGATTTAGCAATCACAGAAATGAACACAAAATCAAAGAAACTCTGCTATATTCAAAGGTGCCTGCAATCGTCCTAAATTACTGCAGATTTTCCACAGATTGGGGCTAAGACGCATCATGTGATGTCATCACAAAGTGCATTCAGCCATAAACCTCTTCGATTCACGTGTGTCGAACATGAGTACAGCTAAAAGATTTCATTTACCAACAAATTTCACTGCGAAAGACTGCACAAAACAAGTTCGTGCAACTGCAATTTTGCCAGTTAAAGTAGTTTTCTGCAAGCAAAAAAAAAAAGCACAAAAAACTTCCAAAACAATTTTTTTTAAAAAGCTGCATCAAAATCAATCATTTTTGCCCGCAACAATCACAAAAAAAACCCCTCTGAAATCCTGTACGGACTGTCAGATGAGAATAAAACCACAGAGTTTAAAGCTAGATTTAAAGTTATTTCCATTTAAAGCTAAGCTATTGCTGTCCACACATGTATTAGTACATGCAAATCCTGACAGGCTGCATCATTTTTCTCTTGGCAAAACTGTATTGCAACACCATTCCTCTTCTATTTCTTATATCTAACATAATGCACCACCTGGATAATGACAAGGAAAGTGTTTTATATTCATACGTTATTTATATATATTTGAACAATAGAGGGAAGGACAGCCCAACAGGTTTATGAGTGGTATATTTTACATAATTTAATTACATTTTAAAAAAATAAATAAATCAGTCAAAACCTTAATGTGATTTACTATACTTTGAATCATGACTTACAGTTGAGTGCAAAAGTTGAGTGCACAGCCAATGGACAAATTACATTAGAAGGGCAAAATATGTTCAAGGGACCAGTCATAAAGTTATTAGAGAATATTTATATATTCAGAATAGGAGATGAAAATATTTGTGATATTTAAATACATTTTTTAAAAACCTAACACTATTAATGTCTTTTTCAATTCAAGTAGATTATTCAATTTGTCCTAAGGGTATACAAAAGTTCCCACACACCTTCAAAGTTAAAAGATAAGCTTAAAGTATAAACAGTTGTATATCTTTAAACACATAATATACAACACATATTTGATGTTCCTTTATATCGCATCTGAATAATTATAAAGAACCAATACATGTGTTGTGTGCTTTTCTATTCATCAGTGTACTTGCTCAGTTTTACTTGCGTTGTGTGGCGGTATTCAGAGGTTTGACTTTCACAAAATGAAGAGGATCTTGTCAGTACCACCTTCCTGTCTCATCTGCTCCAGCTGAATGGAGTGGCGACGTGGAGGCCTCCGACCTCCGATTGTGCCTTCCTGTCTATGGCCTTTGGTCTCTTCAGCTTTTGGAGCAGTGCTTGCCTCGTCACCACAAGAGCACGTGGATGTGTTTGCAGTGGAGCTGACTGAGAGAGGAGGTAAGAAGGTAGTATTACGTGCCTGGGGCTTTAAACTTAACTGCTCTTGTGGTTTCCATTTTCTCATGGTGTTAAATCCGCATTGAGCAGCTGGAGGTGCCAGAGAGCAGGAGCTGGTGTTGCTAGGGGAATGGTGGAGGTTTCTGCTGGTAGGAACTGGCGGTAGTGTTATATTGCAAGGCTGGTCATGTAGGTGTGTGTCTGAGCTGGAGAGATTGAGTGATAAGGTGGGAAGCTGAAGTAAATTCTTCCCAGGAAGAGCAGGTAAAGTGTTACGTCGATTATGTAGATGTGCTTGAGTTGCTGGAGCAAAATTCTCTGCATGGTTCCTGAAAAACGTTCCTCCAGGTTTGAGGTTGGCAGCTTTAGAGGAGCTAGTCAGATCCACTTGCCGAGCATGGGAGTCATGGCTGCTGTGCTGCACCTCTTTATCATCTTCTTTCTGCACAGCTCCCTTCGTAATCCTTTCTTCATACGTGCAACTGAGGTGTTCTAGAAATAGAGGTGAGGCTGCTCTGCTCCCCTTCCTTCCTGAAGCTCTGAAATTGAAGATACCCTCTCCCTCAGTCTCAGAGTTTGGTGACCCTGTCTTGAGCTCAATGTCAGAGGGCGACATGCAGGTGACAGGTGAGGTGTCAGGTGACAGAGGTATGTTCAGATAGCGTTGGCTAACAGTGGCACCACCTGTGCTTAGATCTGTGGAGATGATGATGATGTCACGCCCCTTAGCCCTGCAAGCATCAAGCAACACATGGATAGTATCTTGGTCACGGGCGTTGATGCCATAGACCAGGGCAGAACCACCAGCATAGTCCTCCATGCTAGGGTCAGCACCAGCAGAAATCAGGGCTGCAGCCACCTCGGCTCCAGCATGCTCCATACAAGCGTACATGAGGGGTGTGCGTCCAGACTTGTCCTGGGCGTTGGGATCAGCGTGGTGTTGGAGAAGGAAACGGATGAGCCTCAGAGAGGTAGTGTTTCCAGACTGGTCAGCCCTCAGTGCTCGGCATGTAGCTAGAAGAGGTGTCTCACCTCGTTGGTTGCGCTCGTTGACTTGTGCGCCCCCTTCCACCAGCAGCCGAACCAGACGCATCTTGCCCAACTCGGCTGCTTTGATAAGAGGGCTTCCGTCCTCCAGGTAGTCCTGCCGCTCAGCCATGGTGCCAAAGATCTGAGATAGAATCTTAGATGGTTTTCTTATCAGTGATACCTTATAGATGTAATCCGTGACAAAGTTTGATTAAGATAATCTCATTGAGAAGATTTTTTTTTAAAGGTTTTAAGATTTTTGTCCTCTTTTTGTGCTGATCGGTGGAAACGGAAGGGAACAAAAAACAGGACATTTCAATCAGCCAGAACATTAGGTATACCAATTTAGTAACTGGTAAATCAGTGTATATAAATAAAAATTTAGTCCATGATGAAAAATCTAAATCAGAAAACCTCAGCTTGTGGAAGGAGGCCAGCTTGGTTAGGCAATCTGTGTTGTTTCTGAAAGTGCCTGCGAATGATTTTTAAGCTTAAAATGTCGAGCCCTGAAGGCAGTACTGTAAAAGCGTTGGACCTGTTTGAATGTCCGCTGCTTTGAAATGCTTTCATGTCAGTAGGAAGGCTGACTGAGTTAAAAGGGAAAAGAGGTCAGCTGTGCTGGCTGAGCCTTCAGAAACATTGTGTAACCAACCATTTATTTTACAGTTCACCAAGTTACAACACACTGTGTCACCCCTCACTAAAATTTTATACGATAATATTATATTTAATATATTTACAAATTGTTTTTACATTTTGACCTGATTACACATGGCATAAATAAAAAAATATACAGGTAAGTGTATGGTTATCTTTAGTCCCTTATATTTCCCTATTGATATTTCCTAATAAGTCATGGCTCATCTTTATTGCATATATTTATTAGTTTAATGACACCATTTCTTTTTAGTAGTAGGTCTTGCAATGAACAAAATGAACCCTAAATTAATAAGAAACATATCCTATGCTTTTGCATCTGAGCATCAATAAATATCTTCCTTTTTCTCTTGTCCTGTAACTACAAGAAAGTTGGAACTGACCTGCTGTTTCCTTTGAGATCCCTGATACCTGCCACAGGTTCTTATCCTGGCTTGGTGCGAGCAGACGTGCTTCAGGTCAAATGATTTCGAGATCTGTCAGAGGGAGTCAGGGAGCATGTTTTTCTGATAGGGGAGGGCATCCTTCCATGTGTCCAGGCACATAAATGCATATGAGGACAAAAATTAATTTTAAAAAAAGACAAAAAAATAATAATTTTGACTAGAGAAGGGGTTTGTAAATTCAGCAGTAATGTTTTTTTCCATGAGTAGATTAGGTTATAAGTGTAGAGATAGATTCCGTCTTTCAGTGGAATCTTTAAATGCAGTTTTCCCTTTCTGCACTTTTCTGGCTGAGATAGACGCCTGACCTTCCACAAACCTTTGCCACAAAGCTGGAGGCACATAATTGTCTAGAATATCTGGAACTGGAACTTTGCTGGAACTAAGGGGCAGAACCTAAAATTGTTCCAGTGTGACAATGCTCCAGTGCACAAAGTGAGTTCCACAGAAGGGCTTTTCACACTGAGCTTAACCCCGGGTTATCTTCATTCTAAACCCCACATTTAACCCCAGGTAGAGGATTTAGAAGCAGTTTGCATTGTGTAGTCCCTCCAGGATTTCAGGATTTCATGATTTTGTGATCACAGAAACGAACACAAAATCAAGCAACCTCCACAATATTCGGAGGAGCATGCAGTTTTCAGAATTACTGCAGATTTTCCGCAAATTTGGGCCAAGACACAGCATGTGACATTATCACAACACGTTTTCAGCCAAAGCCCTCTTCAACTCGTGTGTGTTGAAGATGAATACAAGCTAAAAGGTCTCATTTACCAATAAACAACACTGTGAAAGTATGCACAGTGTGAACAGATTCATTGCTAACCCCAGGTAAAATTTGAGCAGTCTGAAATATGAAACACGAAAGATAACCCAGGATTTCTTTTACCCGGGGTTTAGGTTGAACCAAGGTTAACTATTTCAAGTGTGCAAAGCCCTAAAGACGTAGTTTGCCAAGATTATTTCAGAAGCACTCAAGTGGTCAACTTTGGAATGTGATGTTCAACAAGCACATATGGGTATGATGGTAAGATGTCCACATACTTTTGGCCATAGAGAGTATCTAGAATAGACAATGTAAAAATTTGACATTTCACATGAACACCGTTCTAGTATGCAGTGACGGCTCAGTGTTTTAGATCTATGAGCCAGTCTGATTCAAGGTCAGTGGGTTCAACACCTGCAAAAACATTCCAGATTGTGTTATTCACAGATGCTGCAATGCAAGTTAAAAGGCAAGCCAATATGGATTCACACCATACACGTGAAACATATTGCAACACAGAGGGAGGAGCAGTGACTACTTGACAACAAGTCAGCTTGATGATGTACTGTCTGACCTTTAACCAACTGAACTTTGCATGCCTTGTTCTAAGCTGTATAAAGTTGCAGACATTCTAAGAGACTGAGGAGCATTTCATTATTGATATATATTTTTTTATTTATAAACCTCCATCCATCCATCTTCTACCGCTTACTCCTATTTCTAGAAATTTGAGTAGGTGACATTTGATTCGTTTCATTCATTTATCTGACATCCAATATTATAGTGCAGATGATGAAGGTAAACGCTGGGGTATGAGAAAGTGGGAAAGTATTGTGAGAAGGTATTGTGCTATAATGGCAAAATGTTTGTTCAGTTCCTCCAGGATTTCACAATTTTGAGATTGCGGAAATTAATGAAAAATCAAGCAACTCTACAATAAACAGAGCAGCTTGGAATTTTGCAGATTTTCGGCAAATTTGGGCCAAGATGCGTCATGTGATATCATCACAACGCACATTCACTCAAAGCCCTCTTCGATTCACTTGTGTCAAACATGAATACAGCTAAAAGGTCTCATTTACCAACAAGCATTTCTGTGAAATTTTTCACATTTTTGGTCGCTACAATCACAAAAAACTCAGCGAAATCGTGCACGGACTGCTTGATTGTGACAAATATGCTTATCCTCAATTGCTAGCTAATTGTTTCAGCTTATGTTGCATATCCCAATGTGGTGCGTTCCCTTAGACAAATTTGAGAACCCAAAAGAAGCTCAACCTTTTTTAGCCAGTCCAAATTGTTGTAGTATCACAGTATGGCATGCACATAGCCTTCTTCTCCACTATGGAGTGAATTGGCAATGTCAATGCTAAGTCAAGTGCACAGGCACAGGTATCCACAGAGCTACCTTAAATCTTTCATTGGGTTTGCTGCTATGCTGAAAATCTGCATCTACTCTTATCAATGCTGTAATGAATGTTTTTAGAATTTTCAGATGAGCAAGATTAGCCATATATATTTTAATTCATTGATTATTTTTATTTTATCAAGTGGTGTTGATTAGTTTTGTTAAGTAACAGCAGCTCTGATAGTAGTGCCAGCTGCAAGACAAATCACAGGTGTATATTAATGTGCTTATTCCAATGTTATCATTTCTATAGTAACAACTCTTACAGTAGATGCTTTACATAATTGAACACTAATAATAAACTGATTGAAATGTGTTTTTATTTAACAACTGAAAATTCTGTAATCATGATATGGGAAAGCTTTCTGTAAATAGTGTGGAAGAATCTTCTTCTTCAAAAAAAAACAATGTAAGTGTCTTGGGGTCTAGATGCCAAAAACAGACTTTATTATAAAAGCAACAAAGTCATGAGCTGGTCTGCAGATCAAATAACATATCCTTCTGAAACACTGATCTGATTGGCAGAACTTTTTCTTTTTTTATTTGGACACACTTTGGTCTCACACCACCATTATATTCAAATCTCAGGTACCTCTTGGCATGTTACCCCCAGCTCTCCCTCTCTCTCTAAAAAAAAAAAAAAAAAAAAAAAAAAAAATATATATATATATATATATATATATATATATATATATATATATATATATATATATATATATATATGCTAATCAATTAAGATGCACAGTTTATATTTTTTAGTTTCATATAAAACTACGTTTTGTTTCTTTGTGACCCGAGAATAGCGAGAACAATAAGATCCGGGTGTGTGGTGGTGAGACAAAAGTGCAGAGGTTTTGAAAAATTCACTCGTTACTAGAAAAGCTACATTACTTCGAAAAAAACACAGGTACTTCCGCGATACTACAAATGTAGGGAAGCTAACAGCGTCGCTGCATGTATTGTATGTAACATGGTAGCTATGGTAACAGGACAAGCAAATATAAGGGACTGGAAATTTCCATCCTCACCAACACCCGATCCACGTACAGCTATCTTTTACCGAATGTTTAGTGATGAAAAGCAGTTATTTTGTTGTTTTCTTATAACAGATCGCACCCATTTAATCAAACATAACTGCCAGGTTTGTTTTATGAGCTTTGGATTTATAAGATAAATATAGGCTCTGCATGACAGGCATTTTGTAATGAATGTCAAGCATTTTTGTCAAGTCTGGAAACCAGTAAATAATAAATAAACAAATAAATAAATAAATCTTGTTGTTCAGTGATTCAGCAGGACATCCGGGTGGAAATTTCCATACCCACCAAAGCCTACAGCAGAGATCAACCATGGTCTTGTGTGGGAATTTTCCACACCACGTGATCCCCTCTGAAGGATCTGATCTGTGAAAACAGATCTGATTCAGTTTTTTTTCTTTTTTCTTTTTTTAAAGTGCAATCTTGGCATGGTTCCAGGTCATGAACGGGTTAATTTAGACTCAGAACTTATGATGTCTAATTATATTTTACAAAATGTCTTGTCATTCTTTGCCTGTATCCAATAAGGAGTGGACAGGAAATTATCCTTTTCAGTTTTCTAAATTTATCTGAAGCTTTTATATGAAGTGATGTCAACTTGGAACCAGAACAATGAGAATGAAATGGCTTTCAGTAGATAATAAACACAGGGTTTAGTTCCCTGCTTTCATGCCCAGTTCCTCTCATTATACGCAATGTGGACAAAAACATCAGATGCATTATCTTGGCACATAGTTTTCTCAAGAAAAAGAACAGGACAAGTTAAGATCAGCCCATTAACTCATTTGCATAACAGTGGTCACAGGATTGTGTACACTTTGTCATCTGACAGCAAGAACAAAAAAAAAAAAAAAAAAAAACCCAGGATGCCTGATCGCAATGGAAATGTACCAGTGGTGTGACAAACTTGCAGCTTGTTACTAGAAAATCTACATTATTTTTAAACTAGCCCAGCTGCTGCCACCCTACTAAACAGTGTATTTAAGCTAGTAGCATTGCACTTTGTAGCTAACTATCCCCTAACACTGGTTATAAACATGTTATTTATGTATTGTATGAGGAAAAACAGTTTATATAATATGTGATAAGAGAAATGAACACCCATGTTCTTTTGTTATTTTCTTATATCAACCATTTAATATAAAACATTACTGCCAATTCTTGATTTCCCTTTTACTTGGAGAATTTGTAATTAAACTCAGGCCTAAAATAACAACTCTGAAGATAATCTTTTTAAGTATTTAAATAAATAAATAAATAAATAAATAAATAAATATTAAACCAATATGACTGGTTTGTTCAGTGATTCAGCAGGACACCCTGGTGGAAATTTCCATAACCCTCAAAGCCTACAGCAGAGATTAGCCTTGGTCTTTTGTGGAAATTTACCACACCACTTGATCCCCTCTGATGGATCTGATCCATGAAAAGATATCTGATCCAGATGTTAACAAAATTGTTTGTTTCACCTTGGCATGAAGCCACACTGGATGTAGAGCTCCAGAGTCAGTATGGGTCTAGCTTAGATAGATATTAAGCACAACACTTTATCATACTTTGTCAGATGATGTATGCTATCACAATAAGGTTGCACGTGATTCTGCTTAATTATCTAAAGGAATGTCAATAAAAGTACAATAAAAATGGAGTTGCTTAGGGTGTACTTATGATTCAGTAGGTGAAACAACAGGTTTATTTGTTCGATAAGGAATGCTCTCACACCCAATTCCTCTCATTACACACACCAGTTTTCTCATAAAAAAAGAAAAGCTAACACCCTCCCACTAACCATTAGCAGAACACTGGCAGTATAAAGTAATGTTTTGCTAGCAACACGTGCAGCTTACGCTTCTAGAAGTTTCTAGAATATACACGAGCGTGGATTTGATTGGTCAGTGGGCGGGGCGTCCGCGTGCGCAGAAACCTGGCGGAAATGTATAAGTAGCGGAACTAAAACGTCTCAATCATTTTTTTTTCAGAGGAACTGTCAACTTCCGGGACGTTGATTCTCCAAGCAAGCTCATTTTTTTTGTAGCATCGTATAAAGGTTGGTTGGCTTTTAATACTAATACCAAAAAAGAAGTTTTTATACCTGTTTATTACATTAGGCATTTTGTGCAATAGGTTTGTTTAAAGCAATGCCTTGCGGAATGTAAAATGCGCTAATGCATTGTGTTTACATTATATTACAGACGGTTTAACAGTGACGATGTTATTAGTTGCATTTCCTTATACCGATAATTCATGCAATATTTTATATTTCATGCCCTGATGCTCGTGTTTTGCAGGTCCCGAATAATGCCTGAGAAAATCCGCATCAACAGCCCCAATGTGCACTACACTGAGAAGTTCATCGAGTCCCGGTATTCGTACCACACCACCTCAGTGACCCAGAACGGAGACACGTACACGGTGAGTCTCTAGCGAGATTTAAATCGGATGTTTTGTTTACTTAGGACATTTAGTTATTTAGAGCTATGTGATTAAAATCGTTTTGAAATCAGATTGAATTAATGAGCACTAGTGTCAGATCCGGGGTAAATACCCCCGTCTTCCGCCCACTCTTCCTTGGATAGAGCAGGATAAAGCGACTACTGAAGATGAATTAATGGACGAACGAACGAACGAATGAATGAATGAGAACGGTCAGATTAGGTCGTTCTTCAGTGCGCATGCGCTTACTGCTCAAGCAACCGCATGCCTCTACAGCTCACACACCCCTTTCAGCACAGACGTTTCAGTAATAGCTGCTAATAGAGCAAAATCTTTATTATTATTATTATTATTATTATTATTATTATTATTATTATTATTATTATTATTATTATTGTTGTTATTTTACCTTTATAAATAATAAAAAATAGGAATTCATCACTAATGGAAACATAGCCTGGGTTTTGGCAAGCCAGCAGAATACCACCACTGGGATTTCTGTAATGTTATCTGATCATCCTTGAAAAGGTTCTCATGATACACAATACTTAGTTTTGCTAATAGTGGCTTAGTGGTTAGCACGTTCGCCTCACACCGCCAGGGTCGGGGGTTCGATTCCCTGTGTGTGTGGAGTGTGCATGTTCTCCCCGTGCTGCGGGGGTTTCCTCCGGGTACTCTGGGTTCGATTCTCTGTGTGTGTGGAGTGTGCATGTTCTCCCCGTGCTGCGGGGGTTTCCTCCGGGTACTCTGGTTTCCTCCCCCAGTCCAAAGACATGTATGGTAGGCTGATTGGCATGTCCAAAGTGTCCGTAGTGTATGAATGGGTGTGTGAGTGTATGTGATTGTGCCCTGCGATGGATCAGCACCCTGTCCAGGGTGTACCCCACCTTGTGCCCGATGCTTCCTGGGATAGGGATAGAAGATGGATGGATGGATATTTAAACTACAAAAACAAGATAATTAGTATACAACAACCCACTATATCTACTGTTATTAGTCAAAGATGGCTGCCAATATGCACAATGCTTATGACAACTTATCGCAATATTGATATGGTGTAGTAATATTACCAATTCCTATTTGAAAATCCTGTTCAAGTAGCTCCTGACTTTACCAGCTACCATGTTTCCTCTCCATACCTCTAGGTGACACCCCATAGTACTGAGTTTACATTCCGCACAGAGCGCCATGTGCCCAAGCTTGGTGTCATGCTTGTGGGCTGGGGTGGAAACAACGGCAGCAGCGTCACCGCCGCTGTGCTGGCCAATAAGCTTGGCCTGACCTGGAAAACCAAGATGGGTGCCAAGGTAAAAAGTCATTTGGGGTTTTTTTTTTTTTTTTTTTTTTTTTTTGGGATTTTTTTTTAATAACAGTGGTATAACACAGGGTTGTCCAATCTTGTCTGAAAATGGGTGTGGGTGCAGGTTTTCATTTCTTTCCAACCAAGCTGGAGCCTCACTCACCTGAGTGTATTGAGAGCCAAGATCAACTGATTAAACAGGTGGAATCAAGTGTGAATCTTGCCTGATTGAAAAGAAAAACTGCACCCACATAAGCTCTTTGCGGATAACGGTGGTCACTCCTGGTATAACGTAAAACAATATTTATCTTTCGTAAAAATCATTACCTTCAGTACTACTGCTTCTGAAGGAATTTTTGATGTTTAGAAATAGTTTATATACTTTGCATTTTTTAAAATTATTATTATTATTATTAATAATAATAATAATAATAATAATAATAATAATAATAATATTTTGTATAGTGCAGTCCAAAGAAAGAAAAAACAACAGAAGTATAATCTGACAATGTTTTATCCAGAAAGTGTAAATCCCAGCCATTAATGTCTTTCCTGTAATTCTCACATCTCTTGGGATTTTTCCTTTTCTTCCCCACCCCCCCCAGTGCGCCAATTACTATGGTTCATTGTTGGAGTCTTCCACTGTGTCTCTTGGCTCAGGACCAACCGGGGAGATCTTTGTACCGTTCAGAGAACTGCTTCCAATGGTGCACCCTAATGACGTCGTATTTGATGGTAATGACAGAAAACATGTTGTGGATGCAGTGTGGTGCAACCATTACTGAAGGTCTACCATCATGTGTTTTACATTATTTAGCATCACAACTACCAAATGATGTAAATAACTTTGTTTCTTGCAGCCACTGTTATGCTGCATGAGGCAGAACAGAAAGAGTATATAACTAACCTTGAAGGGGTTTTTTTTTTTTTTTTTTTTTTTTTTTTTTTTAAGTTTAGGTGAAAATTTCCATACCAGTCCAAGCTTGCAGCAGAGAATAGGCTTGGATGGAAGTTCGCATTCTGATCTGTTTGCCCACTAGGGCCAGAGACCAGAAAATTGCCATTAGATCTCCAGATTCATGCTTGAGCTCCAGAATTGTGACTGCAGAAATAAATACATGACTGATTTTGCAGGAGTTGTGTTTTTATCTATACAGTTTAGGAAAAGTATCATTATGTGTGTTTCAGGTTGGGATATGTCCTCTATGGATCTTGGTCGTGCCATGGAGCGTGCTCAGGTTCTTGATTGGAGCCTTCAGGAGATGCTTCGCCCCCACATGAGCCAGCTCAAACCAAGGCCCTCCATATACATCCCAGATTTCATTGCTGCCAACCAGGATCAGAGGGCTGACAACATCCTCACAGGCACCAAGGCAGAGCAGGTACAAAGATCCAAATGATGTATTTTAATACATGTTTGCATTTGTAAAATAGTTTGGAGTATTTTACAGCAAACTAAAATTGAGTGACATGGGTATTTATGCAGATGGAACAAATCCGCAAAGATATCCGTTGCTTCAAGGAGAAGAGTGGTGTGGAAAAAGTCATAGTGCTGTGGACGGCAAACACAGAGAGATTCTCAGATGTCGTGACTGGTGTCAATGACACTGCCAAGAACCTTCTTGCTACCATTCAGGTAACTGATAGGCACATAATGTCTAGCACTGATCTCAACACAACTTCATGCACATCACAGAAATAAGGAGAAGGTTTTAGGTCCTCAAGACTTCAGATTATGAAATGAGCCTTATTTGTTGCCCTGAAACTATTCAAAGTTTTATGTTGGTTATTAGCATAATTTAGTGTTGTTTTGACGTATAATGTCACATAAACAAGCCAGTTCCTTAAAGAGAGCTGCTTATAGGTACAAGTTCAATAAAAGCTTCTTAGGCATGCATTGTTGTAATGATTGACTTAAAATGTGAACGCCCCTGTTAATTAGAACAGCTATGATGCCTGAAGGCAAGGATGTCCTTAAAATATCCCCACCCTGCATTGTTTAAAATGTCAAATCTGAGGTGGGGTTCTCTATTTTGAGCCAATCAGTACACATTTAATATTAACAAATAGGCTTGCTATGATAATTATAATGTTGTGAAATCACGGGTTATGAGAAGTTCTTTGTGATGCTTGGTTTATACTTTATTACTCATTATAAATTTTATCAGGAGATCTTGGGTTTAAATCTCAGCAATGCCACAGCCACCCAATGCCAGAAGTCAATGGAGCAAAATTAGCTATGCTCTCTGCATGGGAGGGATGGCATATACTCTCTTCCCTGTCAATCACAGCGAATATATGTGGAAGAGAGTATATAGCGCTTTCCTCTGAGTGTTGATGCTGCTGTGTGATGCAGCATGAGCAGCAGTTAAAAAAAGATGGCTGGCTTCGATGTCTGTCTGAAGGAGGAAACACGTGTTAGGCTTCACCCTCCCTTCTTGGAAGTTGACACATGACTGGGAAAGTGTTTTGCTGGGAGTTGGCAGGTGCCCAAATTGGGTAGAAAAATGGGAAGAAAAATAAAACAATACTGACTAATACTAATACCGATTCAAACTTTGATGCCTGTTTTAGGAACCTTGATGTACTGGTTAATCATTTCAGTGACACTTCTTTATAGAACGGAGGAGATGTATCTCCATCCACCCTGTTTGCCGTGGCTAGTATTCTGGAGGGCTGTGCGTACATCAACGGCTCCCCTCAGAACACTTTCGTACCTGGAGCTGTAGAACTGGCTGTTCAGCGAGGGATCTTCATAGGAGGAGATGACTTCAAATCAGGTCAAACGAAACTGAAGTCCGTTCTGGTGGATTTTTTAATCAGTGCTGGACTCAAGGTAAGAGAGATGTAGTTAAACGTGCATTTTAGTCAGTGTCTGCTTCAATGCATCATGTTTTCAGGATATGAATCCCCTACATGATTCTTTACTGCGCGTGTCCTTTTCATTCTAGCCAACCTCCATTGTGAGCTACAATCACCTGGGAAACAATGACGGTATGAACCTGTCTGCCCCAGAGCAGTTCCGATCTAAAGAGATTTCCAAAAGCAATGTGGTGGATGACATGGTGGCGTCCAATCCAGTGCTCTACAAGCCTGGAGAGAAACCCGACCACTGTGTAAGAATGATTTATGACATTTGTCGCAATTGTTACAGCACAATAGCTAGTTAAACCTTATACTGAAATATATGGTGCAGTATTTCAGACCAGGAGTGATGAATCTTAACTGCAAAGGGTTGCAGGTTTTCATTACAATCAGGCAGGAACCATGTCTGTCCTATATAGCATAAGTTGTGCAGAAACGTTTCAAAACGATATTGTGATTTTATATTGTATGCAACCTAACTAATAGTTACAGCAAATAAATATGGCGTGATTTAATGCACAAAATGTTCAAGTGTGATTAACTGTACAGCACTTGTATGTGTAAATTATTTATAAATTACAATACATTATAAATGAATAGATTAAGACTCGGAAAGTATCCTTAAGGCAACAGATAATGGCAGCATTCCAACTCGGTTAATATTAGTAATTATATCATTATGTGTTCATAGTTTAATGGGTGGGTGCAGTTCTGCATGCCTTTTGAGTTATGACATGTAGAATTTGTGTCAATCTAGGTGGTCATTAAGTACGTTCCCTATGTGGGAGACAGCAAACGAGCAATGGATGAGTACACGTCAGAGATCATGATGGGTGGCACAAACACAATTGCTCTTCACAACACATGTGAGGTGAGTTAGAGTACATTACTGGGTCACTTATGAAGTGCATGAATAGTTTACTAGTACTTGTTGAATGAGTTCTTTATTGAAATGTTAAGTTACTAAAGTTTAAAAATATGTGGCCAGTTTAAACCACCATGATGTAAAAAGCCTGTTGGACAACCAATTTTCCTGAAAGTGGTGTAAATTGGGGATTTTAAAAAGTTATTAGACATAGGTTTCCATGAAGATGTGTCTCAGTGACATTGACCTAATGATTTTCTTTTTTTCCCCTCATAATTCAGGACTCACTGTTGGCCAGTCCCATCATTCTGGACTTGGTCATTCTGACTGAGCTGTGTCAGCGAATCACATTCCGCACACAGCAGGACTCATCCTTCCAGACCTTCCACAGTGTTCTATCCTTACTCAGCTTCCTCTGCAAGGCCCCACTCGTACCGCCCAATGCACCAGTTGTCAACTCGTTCTTCCGCCAGCGAGCCTGCATCGAAAATGTCATGAGGTACAGGAAAGTTTGTGTGTTCATGGGTCATAGGTCATACAGATTTTTACCATTTTTATAGCAATAAAAGTGTAAAATTTTGTTTATAAAATGTTTGGTATCTGAGTCTCATTTTAGTCATTAGCAATATAACCAGTTTTTATGGAAATTTATGGAAACCATTTTCATGCTCACGGATTGATCTGTATATATGGAGATGCATACAGATACAGTAGATACACAGTATATGGTGTATATAAAGATAATCCCTTAAATACATTTTTACTATTAGTTTCAGTGCAACTAAGAAGAATGGAATATGCTTTAATATGAATAACTTGATGATAAACTTGGACTAAGGAGAAGTGCCTTGCAATGCAATGTTGCTGAAATGGGTCGTCTCTCTTGGGTTCTCTCACACAGGGCTTGCCTTGGTCTTCCACCTCAGAACCACATGCAGCTCGAGTACAAGATGCAGAAAAGCTTCAACATTTGTCAAGACAAGAAGGTTCACAGCCTTGTAGCCACAAAGGGGAACAACATCGTCACCAAAGCATACCACTGCATTGAGTGTAATGGAGCCAGTGAGCAGAGGAATGTTGAGAGATAAAAAAAAAAAATCATCCCATAACTGTGTTGATCACTCTGTTTAATAGAAAACAGAATTTCTATCTTTGCATGAATCCTCTGTCACCATTTACTATTAACATCATAATGTGATTTACTTGCTCTAAACAATACTAACCTTGGAAATGGGTTCCTTTGTGGATTGAAGTTGTTATACAACTGCTTTAGCTAGTCTAAAAGGGAGAATAATTCTTTGACTAAAGTTTGTATTTTTAAAGTCGTTTGAATGTTTTTTCTAACCAATTACCTTGAAACATGAATGCTAATATTAGTATGCAGGAAGGTTGAAAACTTATACACAGTAGGGCTTAGAACCTTTAAACACCCAAAGAACTCTTGATGAACCATTTTACCACAAGTGTACTGTATATCATTATTTTGGTCTGATAGAATTTGTGTCTTTAGAAGCAGAACCCATGTAATCAGAGCAGTGAACTTATGTAACTGCAAATGTTAGCGATTTCTATGCAAAGTGTGCACAAACAGCAAAATTCACATACAAGAAAATGTTTGTTGAAAGTGCTGTAATATACAAGAAACTTATTTTTATTGACAGTATTGTGCTTAACTTGTATTTTTAGGTCAGTTTCAGAAATTATAGGCTTTGTGATGTCAAAATAAACATTTTTGTTTCAGTCAGAAATGTGTCCCGTTTCTGGTCCATAAAACATTACCAAGGATTACAGGAGCTATGTTCAGACATGGATTATTATTCATTTATTCGTAAATAAATTGCTCCTGCATTTACACAAGAAATGTGTTCATATAAATCCAGTTAGTTTGAGAAGAATACTCCTGAGTTTGTGTATTCTTCTCAAACTAACTGGATTTATATGAATGCATTTCTTGTGTAAATGCAGGAGCAATTTATTTTGTTTGTCGTTTGTTTTTAACCTCCACAATAGAAACCCATTTGATTATTTTAGAAGATAAATTGTCAAATTTAAAGGCACATTTTAATATTTTATCCAACACTATGGGGGATGCAAACTTTTGTACTCGTGTGTGTACATCTGAAGCTAAATAATTTAATAGCTTTTTTTAAAATAATGTTTCTATTTATTTTATTATTTCATACGTATAGATTAATTTTCGAAAAGTTTCTAAAAAAATTTATTGTAATGGCAATCTAAAGATAAAGTAGACCATACTGTTTTAGTCTGTTTAGGCTGATCGGTTGATTTTTTTTTCCCCTAATAATTATTTTAATTTTTTTTTCTGTTTTATGAAAACTGAATTAAGAAAAATACATTCGAAATAAATACATAAATAAAAAGAACGCACTTGCAAAAACAAATGGGCTCTTTAACTGATTTCTCGCGCTAGGTTGTGGCTGAATCCCAAACTGCTTTATGTTGCACATAAGTGCACTACATAGGATGCGGAAGCTATTGTGACCGTACACACTACGTAGGAAGTGTGAAGGCATTTGATTGGTGGAGATTGGCGGATATTTGCGCCTGACTTTTCGAACAGCGCAACTGCGCATGTCAGCAGGGGTGTCCATAGCAACACTGTCTCGTTACCTGATGTCTAGCGTAGCATGCATCAGAAAAACCGGAGCTTCTTTTACTGCGTATTTTTGAACTGAAATGTTATATTGGGTAAATTTAGTGATTAGTGATTAGTCCAGCCTTAAAGTATAAGCTTTAAAGTTCGTTCTCATGGCTGAAAAGAGGCGCTCGGGGGTCGCTGCGGAGCCCAAATCAGCCAAAGCCGAGAGCGACGAGGAGTTTCTGTCTCAGGCCGGAGTGGACGCGCTGCTCCGCAGCACGCTGCTGAAACTAGTGGAGGCCCGACCGGAGGATCCGATAGGATTTCTGGCTGAACATTTCACTATCGAGGCCTCGGAGAATGAGAGCGGTGGAGGAGGAGATGGAGAAGGGAAATATCAGGACGCGCTGGAGGACCAGCAGCTGAACAAGGCGCTCTGGCATCTGAGCTTAGCGCATCACTCTCAGAGGTCTGGGGTCTTACTTACATTTGTGTCAATATATATGAGATTTTGAGGTTATTTATGTGAATTGCCATCTTTTTTTTCTTTTTCTTTCTTTTTTTTTTTTTTTACACAACTGTCAGTCATGGGATAAAAACCACACACACACACACACACACACACACACACACACACACACACACACACACACACACACACACAGCGAGGATAAGAAGATGAGGTTTTAGGTATACTTAATTACATAAATTCCCATAGATTTCCATGCACAACTTGTCAGTTAATTATATCATATGGAAAGACACAACTATAACACCAACTCTGATCATATGATATTTGGATGGTGGATCATTCTCATGCCCAGCTCAGCAGTAACACTGACATGGTCATGGCATGTTTGTGCCATGTGTGCTATATGTTCTTGTACATCTACAAAATAGGTGTGTATATTAAAGTGGCCAATACATGTACAAAATCCCAGGAATACTGCTATCTGATACACTCATACACCACACCATGCCACACCACTACTACGTGAGCCTTATTGCGTATGCCGAAAATAGTTTATCACCCAAATAATATCATCCATCCATCCATTTTCTGTACCGCTTATTCTACACAGGGTCGTGGGCGAGCCGAGAGTTTGTCCCAGTGGACTCGGGCACAAGGCGGGGGACACCCTGGACTGGGTGCCAACCCATCACAGGGCACAATTGTATACACTGTCACACACTAAGGACAAATCAGAAATGCCAGTCAGCCTACAACACGTATGTTTGGACTAAGGGCAGAAACCAGTGTACCCTGAGGAAACCCCGAAGCAAGGGGAGAACATGCAAGCTCTGCACACACAGGGAGGAGCTGCAAGGCAAACATGCTAACCACTAAGCCACCATGCCACACAAAAAAAAAAAAAAAAAAAAAAAATTATTAGTTGTTCTATGATCCAAAAAGTACATCCAAATAATAATAATAATTAAAAAAAACCTCAGTAGCCAAATCAAGCATGTGCCCAATAATTAAAAAGAAAAATTACGATAAAGGTTCCTTTATTAAAAGTTAGATTTTTGTCATTTTCAATTAATAATTTCTAAGCATTTTTAAAAATATTTTCATTACCATTTTCACCCATTTATAACCAATTATTCTGGAACTGACTGTAGGTATATATCTAAGTCCATGCATGCATATTTTGTTTCCTATCTGAATGAAACACATCTTTACCAGCATCTTTGTTTATTTTCAGATCTGCCTTCAACAGCAACATCCGTGTGGCTTATGATCTGCTTAGCCAGTGTGGCTCCACCCGGAGCGTACCTGGTGGAGTCCAGGGTCGACTCTACACTGAGATGCTGCGGTGTGTGTGTAGTGACAGTGGCCTGTCGGAGGCAGCGGCTGCCCCACTCCTGCGCCGCCTGCGGTGCCATGATTACGAGGCTGTGCCTTTTGAGCTCTTCCGGCAGGCGGTGCTGATGTGCTCGGCGTTCTCCGAGTATGTACGCAGAGCAAGGTGCCTGTACACTGCCGTGGCATGCCATCCTGAGCGGCCTGCGGAGCGGGAATTATGTGTTGCTGTCCTCAACGCTCTGCGAGAGGCACTGGACACCTCACATGGGCCTGATGCTACACGTTACCTAGAGGCCAGTGCCAAGATCTCACCTGCTGAGCTGGCACGAGCCATGGCCGAAACACGAGGTGCCAGCAGGGAGCAGGAAGGGCAGAGCATGGACATGCATGAGTTTGAGGATGCCGCCGCTGCACTCTTTATAGCCAGAGTGCGAGTGGTAAACTGAGTTAGAATGCAGATAAAGACATCTGTTATTAGGACTGATGTGATGCCAATGAGCTAGTTCATAACTAGTGCATTTGGACTGAATGTTCTGACATCAGAACATATGAGTAACTCCTCACATGTCTCCAGATTTGTCGATGAGAGAGGTCAGAGGAAAATGGCCAGACTGGTTTGAGCTGACAGGAAGGATACGGTAAATCAAATAACCACTATTACGACCGTGGTGAGCACTAAAGCATCTCAGAACTCACATAGAACTGTGATGAGCTACAACAGCAGACCACATCAGGTTCCACTTCTGTCAACTAAGAATAGGAATCTGGGACTACAGTGGCAAAGAATTGCTGAAACTGGACAACTGAAAAAAAAAATTGTAGCCTTCCTATCTGGCCATTTTCCTCTGACCTCTCTCATCAACAAACACGCTGAACTGCTGCTCACTGGATGTTTTTTTGTTTGAAAGATCATGAATCACCTTCTGACCAGTCATATTGAGCAGCTCAACAACACTGTGGTATAACAGTTAACACGAGTCTTTATACAACTGTCAACCATAAATCCAGAATTGTTTCAACTTGGTTGAATAATCAGTCCCTCCAGGATCTCGTGATTTTGCGAGTGTGTAAATGAATGCAAAATCAAGCAAACTCCACAGTATTCGGAGGAGCTTGCAATTTTTCAAAAATACTTCAGATTTTCCGCAGATTTTGGCCAAGTCTCATCATGTGACATCATCACAATGCGGCATGTGATGTAATCACAACATGCGTTCAGTCAAATCCCCCTTCGATTCACATGCTTCTAACATGAGTACAGCTAAAAGGTCTCATTTACCAACAAATATCACTGCGAAAAACCGTGCAAAACAATTTTGTGCAATTGCAGTTTTGCCAATTCAAGTAGTTTTCTGCAACAAAAAAAGGACAACAACTCAAATCACATCATAAATTTTGAAAAAAAATCTAAAATTTTTGGCCGTAACAATCACACAAAACTCCTATTCCAGACTGAATAATATATACAGGTGCATCTTGAAAAATGAGAATATAGTGGAAAATAATTTTTTTTCAATAATTTAATTCTAAAAGTGGAACTTTCATGTATTCTAGATTCATTACACATAAAGTGAAATATTTCAAGCTTTTTTTGTTGATGATTACAGCTTACAGCTGATGGAAATCAAAAATCCAGTATCTCAAAATATATGAATAAAGATTTCCAAATGAAATTGATTGTGGTTGTGTGTACTGAACCAGACCGAGAGATTAAAGGCTCAGGAAACCTTTGCGGGTGTTTTGAGTTAATTAGCTGATTACAGCTCTTCTCAGGTTGACATTTTTGTATTATAAATTCTTTATTCGAATATTTTGAGATTGTTATGGAAAAAGTTCTCTGGTAGGTGATAAATGTATGCCTATATTCATTTAGCTAATGCAGTGAATTAATTTTTTTATGTTAATATGTTCTTTTCAATAAAAGACTCACAAACTTTGGGTGAGGCTTGGTTTTCAATATCTGAAATTGAAAGACTTCCGAATTTCACTTTGAGTATAGTTTCACTTTTAGTTCTTCTTACATGCTGACACTGCTCACTTCAAGTGTAAATACTGACCTATTACAGTCCTATCAAACCAGACTGTAAATTAAATATGTACATAGAGTACATTCACTTAATTATATGCAATTATGTAAATACTTACAGTCTAGTTACCTTCTATTAGAACTTTCCCTAATTTCACTAAATGATGATAGCTGTTGATTTAGCAGCTTCTCAAATGGGAACAGTAATTTCAGGAAGCTGATCCAGACCAGCTGTTTGAGAAAGGACACTCATTTTATCACAGAGCTATTTTGGGCTGTGCCTTTAGCCATTAATTAATATTTTGCTAAGGTTATCAGTACTGCTCTTTTAATAGAGCAGCCCCAAGACGCATTAAGTGCAACACAAATGAATCATTCCGAGTATGAGGCAACAAACTTGCACAAATAAACCTCCATATTTCTCTTCAGAGTTGTGCTTTGTGCACAACTGAAACCACAGAATCCTTTTGTTTCTCTCCCTTTGTATCACAAGCCATGCAGTCATGCGTCTCCACAGACAACAGGCAGGAAGTGAGAAGGAGAAGCATCAATTTCCACTGTGAGCTCCTTCAGCGGTTTGCTGTAGATCTGTTCCAGATGAGGTGGATGCACTACTGCACACGTTATCAAACCTAACGAGGATCCGTGTGTAAATAATTCAGCAGGGTGTTTGTTACCAGATCATCCTCACTGCCCCAGCACGAAAGCTGGACTACTGAGTTCACATCGATGGGACTTTTTGCAGTGAATGTCAGCTGTAATCCCTTCAGTGTCCTCTGGAGCCTGTCTCAAGCACTCCTGTCCCATCTGCTCGTGTTCTGTGATACAGGGCTTTACAATTAACGCCATGCAATGCTGCACCGATCAATTGATCCGCCGTATTGTCTGCTAGAGATGTTTGTTTTCATTAAGCAGATACATCACATGATTAGGGAGAGTTTAGGAGAGCAACAACTTCATAGGAATAAACTTTTTACAGATGTATAGACAGAGTATTTTAATACAACGATATTAATTAACAATGTCGATCCTAACTGGCAAATGATCCAGAACTGCTACCTATTATTTTCCCCAGTATTAAAAAAAAATGATGTCATCCCTCACTAATCCCTATTTTTTCCTGTCTTGACATTAATAAGGGGCGCACAGTGGCTGTAATTAGCATGTTTGCCTCACACCACCAGGGTTGAGGGATCGATTTGCATGTGCTGATTTGTATGTTCTCCCTGTGCTGCGGGGGTTTCCTCCGGGTACTCCGGTTTCCTCCCCAATCCAGTGACATGCATGGTAGGCTGATTGGCATGTCCAAAGTGTCCGCAGTGTGTGAATGGGTGTGTGAATGTGTGTGTGATTGTGCCCTGCGATGGATTGGCACCCTGTCCAGGGTGTACCCCACCTTGTGCTCTATGCTCCCTGGGATAGGCTCCAGATGCCCAGTGACCCTGAAGGATAAGTAGTACAGAAGATGAATGGATGAATGAAATTAATAAGACAAATAAGTGCAGAGTCCTCTGTCCTGAACACTCACCTGTGGCAGAAAACTTACTATTACAACGCGCTAATACTGGAGACTCCGTTCATATATATTAAATAAACATCTCCTTACAGGAAACTTCACCATTTCATCAACTGTTTATTTCTTTATTACATAACAACACATTTTATACTGTTTATTATTAGTCTTGGATTTTGTGGCGCGTTCCACCACAGTAAGTCTCTGTGAATTACTATAGAAACAATAATGTGCTTTGGTATAAGCAGTAATTAACTAAACCAAATCAATATTTGATGTTGCCACCAGTTCTCTTATATACGTTTGTCCAAGCATCTTGTAGAATTTCATCTGGAACATTTCATCTGGAGGACTGCTTTTGCACTCGCTTTTGTTTCTGCATGTAAAGCTAGACCGCATCCTTTATGGTTTTTATATGAAAAGTGCTCCATTAGTTCCTTCTGTATTGACATACAAACATTTCTTTTTAACATTTATCTTTTTGAAATATTTGGAAGTCTAAAATCTTTAAGGGGGGGACGACCCCTTTTGTATTGACACAGTAATGTAGACATCATCAAATAAAAAATTTGTATTAAAAATGATAGTGCTCAAGCCTTTTGATACAGTACTGTAAATGTTTTCTAACACCATTTAGCTTTATGGGTGACTTTTTTTTTTCTTTTCCTTTTTCCACTCAGAATCCATGGAAAAAACTAACTTTTGCACTCAACTGTAGAGTATGATCAGTTAATATAAGTTCAGGTAATGCTGACATGCACAAATTTATTTAAACACCCATCTACTCATTGCTTTCAGCGTCATATAAACAGGAGCAGCTGACGGGTGCAGAACATGGCCAGGCTTGCAACAGTGTGTCAAAGGCATGCAAAGTCAGCAAAGCAAGAACACTGAACAGAAACATACAGTGCTCGAATGCATCCATCAGCTCTTAGTTAGTATACACATATTTGTCCTTCATAGACTTAGTAACTGATTAATTGTGGATGTTCTCAGAAAGAAATAGGGAAACGAGATTTCCAGGAGAGGCTTTATTAGAAAAAATAAGACGTCATTTTTTAAATTTTTAAAACGATACACAAACTTACAGATAGTTGGAAAGACATTTCTCTGTAAATGACTGTTCACTTTGTGATTTCTAATGCAGCTGAACGGAACTAACTATGCCTTAGGCATTCAATGCGATGTCTGTTTCCAGCTGTAGAACAAATAAGCCTCTGTGTGCTGTTATATTACTGTTATAACAAGCTACATTGCCACTGCCATTTCATACACTCTTAAAAATAAAGGTGCCTGAAAAGGCTCTTCAGAGCAATGCCATAGAAAAACTGTGGTTACTGTGGTTTCGTTTTCAGTACCTCAAACTCTGTTATTCTTTAACCATTTTCTTGGAGTAATGAGATCACGCAAAACTTTTTTAGTGATGTACAGGATGTTGATTTAGATACATTTCTGATAATGGAATGTCACATTACCGTCAGTCAGTTTATCGGCTTTGGTGGGGAAAAACAGCGAATGTAAGTGTTTAATGACTGATATGGGAAACAAACGAGAAAGTTAGTTTTGTGAAGATATCATTTGTCTGCAATTTAATTGAATGGTTGATTTTGTGAAAATGAACTGAATCATCATTTTCCACATGGATCCTTCTATATAATGGTAACACTTGTGGTGGGGAACCAGGACAAATGGTTAACGATCCAGCAATCAAAGGCTTCTTTATGACACTAAAAATGGTTCTTTTTGGGAATCACTCTATAAACCTGTTCTGGCACGTTTAAGAGTGCGGGCAGGGCTATGGGTTCCAGTCACCAGGTTCTACTGTTGTACTTACAGGAATGGTTTCAGCAACAAACAAAAAAACAATCAAAAACAAATGTCAATTTTTCTCAAAATGCAGTTGAGAAGCCAAAGACCACTTTGACGGCTGATGCCTGCTTCTTTAGCTTTGCACTGAAGCTAAGCGCCTAAGTAGCCAAAAAGTAATGGAAATCTCTCACTCGTAAAGTCTTTCTAATGTGATCTAAATGCTGTAATGTTTGCCATCTTGACCTAACAAAATCACTTTTTTCCCTTAGCACAATTTGATATGAGTCCATGCTGGACAACAAGAGGTGGATGGAACTGCACCCAAAAGCTAAGATAATATATAGTTCCAGATGATGTATGAAGCAAGTATATGAAGTTCTGGGCATGCGTTTACAGTTTAGGACTTCCTTTACTCATTAGCTAAATTATCATTGTAACTCCAGTGTAGGCTTGTGCACTACTGATTTTTTCCCTGTTTCTGATTTACAGAAAGAAAAAAAAAAGATTTAATCATCCAGAATCATTGGCCTTAAAAAAAAGACATGGAAACGAGCATTTCCAACATGCCAGGGTTAACGAGAGTAGGGGACGATGTGACATTAGCCGTAAAGTCGGGAACTGCTTGGTGGAAGGACAATCAATACTCAATGGCTGAAACCTGAAAGTGGCGTTTTTGACCATTTTTGGCTGAAACATTTCAGTGGTGTCCGTAATAAATATAGTTAACTGATCTTACATATGTAATTGTTTAATATGAGGCAAGTTCGGTTAATTAATTGTACTACACCATAGTCTGATGTTAAATTTGCTGAGCTCCTATACAAAATACATACATATAGCTGGAACAAACGTCATTGAATATCATCAGTGTATTATCGAGTAAATCATTAAATCATTATCTTGCACAAGCCTCCACTGTGTTGGACTTAGAATTTTGTCAGCATCTAAGACACAAAAAGGCCTCCACTCAATAAAACTTTCTCACTGGGTTGGACATTGTGAGCATAACACACTATTTTCTGTCAGTACAAAAAAAACAACAAAACAACCATTTTGACACCTTACTATAATTCTACACAGGGAAAAAATAAATTTGTCTAAACAAAAGGAGTAAACGTCCAACATCAAATATCTGTAAGTCTGAATTTTGGTGAATTCTTTCCCTAAGACAGTACAGTTGCTTAGTTTTACATTTAATGCCCATGATATGCAAATACTTGTTATGTTAATTAATAGACTGACCAAATGTCTGGTGTTACAGATTAATAGCTTAGTAGCTTTGCACTGTGCAGGTATGAATTTACTAATTAAAATAAGGAAAGGCAACATTAGGTCAAAATTAAGACTGGTCTAAGCTAACGTTCTGCCGTACCTAAATCACTGAATATTAGGACTGATCAAATAATTTACTGCTGCCTCCAACAAACAAACCACAAAAGAGAGTCACATATTAATAACAGGAAGTGGTTCAGTGTAATTCACTGTGTGGCACATCATGCAAAACAGGGCTGAAGGGCACACAGTTTCATGAAGTGAAACCTACCAGACTCCCACACATACAATAAAAGATCAAACTGCTTCTGTATACAGCAGTGACCAAATGAACCTGTGTGTGTGCGTTTTTTTTTTTTTTTTTTTTTTTTACTGATACGTGTGAAACTAACAGAGAACTACCTCTGAAAATGAATAAAAAGAATGACCTTGTCAAAACACATTGCTACTGGCTCATTCTCAGCTCACATTCTTAACAGTACGATAATTAAAAGATACACAGCGATAGTTGCCTTCTCACATAACAATTAAATGAAAAGTGTTGTGGCCCCATGATACCACATGAAGAGAAAAATATCAGCAGTGTATCGATTCGTTTGAAATGAAAACATTCTGTACAAAGCAGATTGACGCGCAGACTTGATGAGCGTCGTTAAGGAGGTGGAGGAGGGAGCGCATTGCTCACCTGGAAGCGTGTCTCATCTGAAATCCCATACTGCTCCAACGGGTCCTATCATAAGGATAAGGAGTCTTTATTGGTCAAATATACATTATAGCACAGTGAAATTCTTTTCTTTGCATAACCCAGCATGGCAGGAAGTTGGGGTCAGGGCGCAGGGTCAGTCATGATAGGGCGCCCCTGGAGCAGAGAGGGTTAAGGGCCTTGCTCAAGGGGCCCAACAGTGGCAGCTTGGCAGTGCTGGGGCTTGAACCTCCGACCTTCCGATCAGTAACCCAGAGCCTTAACTGTCAAGCCACCACATAATAGTAATAATATAAACCATGATCAAGAACAAAACCAAACTGGACTCAGTAAAGCCACCTTTATGAAAGGCACAATATAAATTATTATTATTATTATTATTATTATTATTATTATTATATCATATGTTAATAATCACTGATTTGGAAAACTAAAAATTGGACATGGATATAACTGTATTTGGGGAATCAGTTGAATCACTGAGTGTTAGGGACTCGTCCTTTACCTTGCCAGTCATTCGATGGATCTCAGATCGATAGAAGATGAGGTTCTTGCGCATAAACTCATAGCTGCGGGAGAAACAGATGTGGCAAATTGGAAACATTATGTGACCGGCACGAAGTGTGGGCAAAAGGTAAAACAAACAAACAAAATTTTTTTTGCAAACCTGGCTTTTACAATAGCATCCATCCATTCCACGCATTGCTCCCGAGAATTACATTCAAACAGGTACTTTCTCTCAGCCTCATCTAGGAAAGCTGATGACAGAAAAAAGAAAATGCATGGAAGTGTGTGTGTGTGTGTGTGTGTGTGGAATAAAAGAAAAACTGGGAACAAAGGTCCGTTTACATAGAAAAGGTACAAGCCAAATCAAATACACCCATCTGCACATGCACCAGAGTATGTGGCATACATGATTATTTATCTTTCATCCATCCATCCATTTTCTACACCATTTATCCTACACAGGGTCACCTGGAACCTATCCCAGAGAAAATGGGGCACAAGGTGGGGGGTCCCCTGGACGTTGTGCCAACCTATCGCAGGACACAATTGCACACACGTTCACACAATATGGACAATTTGGAAATGCCAATCAGCCTACAGCACATATCTTTGGACTGAGGAAGGAAACTGGAGTACACCTAGGAAACCCCTAAAGAACGGAGAGACCTTGCAATCTCCGTGCACTCAGTGAGGAGGCAGGATTCGGACCCCCAATTCCGGAAGTGTGAAGCAAACATGCTAACCACTAAGCCACAGCGCTGTTAAATACATGAATATGAATAATGGTCAGACGGAGTTGATGAATTGTCTACAACAGCAGCTCTGACAGTCGCGCTTTATAATTTCTATTGTTACAACTTACACAGGCACTCATATGGCATAAACGGATTTTTTAAAAGTATGCAACTGTCGACACAGTGAAGTTTTCCGTAAGGAGATGTTTGTTTACGGAATTTATGGAAGGAGACTTCAGTGTCAAAACTTGTCAAAGACTGTAACATTATTTTTTCTGAGAGGGAAAAAAAAGAGATGCTGCTGAAGGAAGCCATGGTTTATGCAAGCGATAACAGGAGCTAACTTGTTTCACAGACATTCCAGAACATTAAAGTCATTGATAAACCGATTAAAAAATTTGATGTGTTGTTCTTTTATTAATAAAATAGTAGCAATCCGTAGCAAACGGCTGTAGTATAAGAGGAATAAAACATTTTGGGACGGGCCGGTGCTGTTGTGAAAATGTTCGGCTTCAGCGCAGTCACACCAGCCCATCGCTGTGTTTTATTACCAAAAGCTTTTCAAGGTATTGTTAAAGATAATGACAATAATAATAATAGTAATAATAATAATAATAATAATAATAATAATAATAATAATAACGATGCAGAATATTTTACTCACTGATGGAGAAGGCGAGATCATTTTCTCTTTCGACTCTACACTGCTCCAGAAGCAAAGCCCCAATTGGCTGCAAATATATATAATTCCCAGTATTATATACATATTTGAAGCAAGTCAGAGGTTTAGGAAATAAAAGTAATCCTACTAAAATAACACAGGAAGCTCAAATTGTCACCTCCTCCTCATAGGTGCGAAAGTAAAACAGGAAATTGACGATAAGCTTGACGAGTCTCTTCTTCATAACTATGAGGAAGAAAGAAAGAGTCGTTGTTATAAAACAAACAAACAAACAAACAAACAAACAAACAAGATGTACAGTGCAGGAGGATGTAGATAGAGAGATAGATCATATAAAACAGGCTTGTGTGAGCTCACATCTCACCGTCTCCTTTCTTCGGTCCCTTCATGCTCAGCTCGGCCGCTCTCTCTGACGGCTGGCGGCTCAGGAACACCAGCTCTTTCTCATTAAACCGCATTATAAGCTGTGTCTACTTCTAACGTCCTAACAGCTCGCTAGCTAGATGATTAACACGACCATCCTGCTAATGTTAATGTTAGGATGATTTGATTTAACTTAACCCACTCAGTGTACACGGCGATCTCCAGAGATGATCCTTCTCAGCTGGATTATTCCAGTTCATCCATTTTGCTCGCTATTCCACTGATTTAACCATCGAACATATTTCTCTATAAGCACGGATCATCCATTCTGCTCATAAAACTCTACTGTTTTATTTTCTCCCACCCTTGCTCGCTGACAGAATCTAAAACCGGCGCCTGGGAAAACTTCCACCCTGAGAGCACACGAGCCAACCCGAGTCTCCTGAATCCATGCCTGACTCAGACCACGCATGCGCAGAATGATCACGCACGAGTATCTGCGGCCGCGACCTCGTCTGCACTGCGCATGCGCACAATTTTCCCAAACGAAACCATTTTGATTGTAATGATTCTAAACAGTTTACGGTAATTGCAATCAAAATGTTTTTTTTTGTCACTGCACTCGTGTAAGGAAACTTTGGATTTTTTTTTTGCTAGATTTATAATTGATAATATTGTCCCCACTTTTTCTTTGTGCTTAGGAAATTTTGTTTATGGAATGTATGGAAGGAGACTTCAGTATCAAAACTTGTCAAAGACTGTAACGGTATTTTTTTCTGACATAAATTAGAGAGGAGGGAAAAAGAGATGCTGCTGAAGGAAACCACGGGTTATGCAAGTGATAACAGGAGCTAACTTGTTTCACAGACATTCCAGAACATTAAACTCATCGATAAACAGATTAAAAAGTATGATGTGTTGTTCTTTTATTAATAAATAATAGCAATCGTTGGCAAACCACACTGATGTAGTATAAGAGGAATAAAATACTCTGGGGTTTATTTATTTTGTCATTGCACTCATGTATGGAAAAGTTGGAAGGATTTTTGCTAGATTTATAATTGATAATGTTTTATTTGGTCTTACTAATTTCCCCTCTAACAAAACATAAGAATAAAGAATATTATATTATTTAATTTAATTGTAATTTTCGCTAAATATCATATACATTAATTTAAATATAGTAAGCATTTGTTCAGAAAAGTTTACAAGGCCGTTACAAGGGTGCCTAAAACAACGACAAACTGCAGTAGTACAAAAATAGAACAAAATAAAAAATAGGGAAAAAAGAAAACATTTTAATCGGATATTTTCTTAATAAAAACAGGAATAAAACACTACATGAGCCTTTAACATGGTTATATAAACTTGGATTGAATTCTCATTTATTCGATTTGTGTATAAGAAGCATATATTGAACAGATATTCCACTTTTTGTTTTGCATTCACATACCACACACAACATCATTTCTACGAGTTGTTTCAAATTTTATTTTTGTTTAAATGTGTTAATCAAGTGTATCCAGATGTTTCTATGTCCTTTGAACGATTACAAAGTAATAATCAAATAACACTTAAAAATGAGGTAAATACCACAACGTAAAAGGCAACAAATATCAAATATCAAATATCTGATCTTACTTTGAGTGATATAATTTCATGTTCCGGTTGTTCAATAAAGTTTTATATGTCAAAATAACAGGAACAGGAAACGCATCGTGTAGCGCATGCGCATTGTGTAGGTTACGGCGGCAAGGCGCGAGGTGGACGTTGAGGTACCTAAAAAAATAAATATTAACAAAAACTTATGTACATTTGTTATAATGTACCTATATTAATGTTTTTATTTTATTTAAAATAGGCGATTAAAGTTCATGTTTGGATATAATTCACGGAAATATGTAACGTTAACTGGCGGCTCTGGATGAATAGAGGTTAGCTTGCTGCGATAGCCGATTACCCGCAAACACAGCGCGTGAATCCAAACGCCTCCTAATTGAGCATGTAGTGCACTAAATAGGGCGCAGGGAAGATGATTATTTTCGCCTTGTAGAGCAGCTAGAGTGTAGGAGTTTTTGTGGGATGGGGTTGAGTCCTTTCAAGTTCTGTATGCTTACCGGGTTGTCATCTTAGTTATATTATTTTATGCAAACTACTTTAACTATGCTACAAATAGTACCACACAAATACTAGAATTGTTGATTCCTCCCATTGTATCATGTTTGATATAAAAACGGAGAAACTTTGATTCAAACACTTCAGTTGAAACCAAAATGTCTAGTTGCTTTGTTTTTCCTTTGTATACAATAGTACGACCTTGTGTGTATACATGGTTTATTATGTGTTTGTGATTAATTTGTCTCTCTTGTGGTGAGTGCAGCACTGAGTGAGTTCTGACAGAGAGAAAGGCTCCAGTCTTCTTTGGTGATTCCACTGCTCTGTAAAGATGGACTTCCAGCACAGAGCCGGTGGAAAGACCGGCAGTGGCGGGGTGGCTTCGGCCTCCGAGAGCAACCGGGACCGGCGAGAACGCCTGCGCCAACTCGCTTTAGAAACCATAGACATCAACAAGGACCCTTACTTTATGAAGAACCATTTGGGCTCTTACGAGTGCAAGCTGTGTCTCACACTTCATAATAACGAGGTACGATTAGAAAAACTACATTTATTAATCTGCTTTATTACCCATGTTGTCTTATCCATATTTACTTGATTCTGAACTGTTTCTTTAGGGGAGTTATCTGGCTCATACACAGGGAAAGAAGCACCAGACTAATTTGTAAGTGTACAAATAGCATCTCAGTGTTTACCTATGAAACTTATTTTCCAATAAGAGCACATTGTGTTTTATTCCTCATATACCATAGCAATTTGCCTTTTTTATATATACTTTTCTAGTTACATTAACGGTTGTTAATAAAAAAAGACGTTATTTTCTGTTATCGTAGGTCTTATAACAACTATAAACAGTCATTCCTCTACACTCGCTCTTTTTTCTCTCAAATTAATAAGGCACAAAAAAAAAGCAGTTTCTCATGTTACCGAGAGACCGGAAAGCTCAAAAAAGCTCAAAGCTCCTCCGTCCTGAAGACTTTCCTGTGGTGGAAAAAATTCTGTTAGATACCGCTGACACTGGAGACTCCTTCCATAAATGTTAATCCTCACTGAAAACTTCTCCATATTAACAATTGTTTTCCTTAGTTAAATAATAGCACTTTTAATAGCCTTAAATTATTGTGGCTTGTCTGCCATATAAGCCCCTCTTAAGGAGTTGCTACTGTAAAAATGAAAACTTGAGTGCATGAAACTGGCAGAGCTGCTGTTATAGAAAATTAATCAGCACCATCTGAATGATCAGATTTGGGAATTCATCAGTGCTGTGGTACAAGATAAAATATGGATACATATTATATCATGAATTACATCACAGTACACTTTTCTTATATATTGTATGCATCGCCTGTATTTTTCAAACTCAGAACAATTCAGCTTCTTACAATTTATGCATATTAAAATCTACACACACTTTCACTCATTAGTTGTTGCATACATTTGTCTTGCACTCCACCTCTTATTTATTTATTTATTTGTTTGTTTATTTATTTTCTACCCTTAACCCTGTTTATTTTTCCTCTCCTAGAGCACGAAGAGCAGCTAAAGAGGCCAAAGAGGCTCCTGCCCAACCAGCGCCTGAGAAAGTAAAGGTGGAAGTGAAGAAGTTTGTAAAGATCGGGCGACCAGGTTACAAAGGTACAAGCCCAGAACGCTTTTTTTTTAAAATTTTTTATTTTTTATTTTTTTATTTTCTTCTCCAGATTGTAATTGATGCAGTATAAAATGAGTTTGCTGTCCCTAGACAAAAACATTTTGTTCATTCTGTTGTTTTCTTCCGTCATTAACAGTAACGAAACAAAGGGATCCAGAGATTGGTCAGCAGAGTCTGCTCTTTCAGGTACTATAATTGGTACTTCAGTCTACTTGGAAAAACAAACCTGGTACAAAGTGTTAGTTCTGACACTGATGCACATTGTGGTTTTTTTCCTTCTCTCTCTCTCTCTCTCTCTCTCTCTCTCTCTCTCTCTCTCTCTCTCTCTCTCTCTCTAGATTGACTATCCTGAGATTGCAGAGGGAATTGGACCCAGACACCGCTTCATGTCCGCGTATGAGCAACGTATTGAGCCTCCAGACCGTCGCTGGCAGTATCTGCTTCTGGCAGCCGAGCCCTACGAAACTATTGCATTTAAGGTCTATTTTCAGTCATTAATATTCCCTTTAGTCAATAATCATTATTAAATGATTTTCATAATGTATGAGTGATGTCAGAACATGGCCTGGCGTAATACAGTACATGGCCAAATGTACCAAAAATAACTACATTTGTGGACACACCCATCACACCCATATGTGGTTCTTCCCCAAATTGTTGCTACAAAGTCTGAAACACACAATTGTATAGAATGTCTTTGTATGCTGTAGCTTTATAGTTTCCCTTCGCTGGAACTAGGAGGCCCAAACCTGTTCCCCTGTGCACAAAGTGAGCTCCCAGAAGACATGGTTTGTCAAGGTTGGTGTGGAAGAATTTGAGTGTCCTGCACAGAGCCTGACCTCAACCTCACTGGACACCTTTGGGATGAACTGAAGCACCTCACCAATCCTCTTGTGAATGAATGATCACAAATTGCTACACAGCTACACTCCAAAATCGATTGGAAAGCCTTCCTAGATGAGTGGAGGTTGTTATTATTACAGCAGTGCAGGAATAAATCTGGAATGAGATGTTAATAAAGCACACATGGGTGTGATGGTCAGGTGTCCACAAACTTCTGGCTGTACAGTATATGTTTTTATCTTTTGGTTGCTATCTTGATGTATTGGTTAAGGTTGGATGATAGGGTGATGCACTAAGCTATCAGTGCTGTTCAGCATGTAATCGGCGCTACTCCCTGACACACAGTGACCACTCATTTGTGGAAGGAAAAAAAGAAAGAAAATTCTAGACAGGCATGATTCTCTTATCTTAATCTTGTATATGAAGCTAATATTACCCAAAATAATGTTTACAGTTTGTTTATATTTGCTTGCTCTACAAATAAGAAAAATGACATCTGTGTAACAGAAATGCATTTTAAATATAAATTATACGTACAAATTATTTAGCAAAGGGTGAACAGGCGACTTAAATAAATTCCTTAAAATCATCACATGAGAGTGGGGGGGATAGGCTATATAATGAACTTATTCATGAGGTATGTATCTATAGATGAAAATTTTTCTTAAATTGAACTTAGATGTTACCACAATTGAAATTGAATTAGATGTTACCACAATTGATTTTTTAACAAAAGAATATAGTTATTATTTTAGATATGAATCCTACATCTTGATCATATCTGTGCAGTTGCTTTCTTATACATTGGGGAATTATAATAATAATAATGCTTTCTTTCTCTGTATGCTTCAGGTCCCGAGCAGAGAGATAGACAAATCAGAAAGTCGCTTCTGGACTCACTGGAACAGAGAAACGAAACAAGTAAGAGTTGGGAAGTGTTTGTTCTCTACCGGAGCTGAGACTGATTCTCTTTCAGTTCCCTTTGGTTCCTCTTTGTGTATAAATAAAGTTGATCAAATTCAAAGTGTAATGTTTTAGTCCAGCTTAGTGTTTCACAAATATGACCTGCTTTTCCCATTTTTTCCCCTCTAGTTTTTCCTTCAGTTCCATTTTAAAATGGAGAAACTTCTGCCTCAGCCTGGCGGACAGGCAGCTCCTGCCACCATCAAGCGCCCGCCTCCTCTGATGACCGGCCTTGGTGCTCGACCGCCCACTGACGCCATGCCCCCACCACCACCCGGAGGAATTCCAGGGATGCCCCCTCCTCCACCCCACGCCCCTCCACAGATGTCCCATGCCTCTGGCATGCCTCCTCCTGGTGCTCTGCCACCCCACCTGCGTCCACCATTACCTGCTGATGGACCACCAAGCAACTGAGTGTGATGCTTAGGAGTTTTTATTGGATTTGAGAGGATTTTTTTTTTTTGCAGGTTTCTGTGAACTTCCTGAATCGGTCTGATTTTTGTATATAAGAACAGTGGGTGTGCATACATCAGGTGTGTGGGTCATTGTTGGTATTTGTATAACTGCATTCCTGCTCAGATTAGAGCAGCCTCCTGTTGGATGGCTTGATCTTCAAGCTCTACTCTACAGTTTAAAGTATTTTCTTTGTTTATTGATAGTTCTGATGTGAAAGCATCTCAGCCACCTCACCCTAACATCAACAAATTGTTTTTAGCTTTATACACGATTATTAAAATTTTATAGTGGTTCATGTTTTCTCAAGTGCTGCTGTTTTTGTTTGGTCTGACTGTTCTGGGTTGCACTCTTGTTGCTCTGTATCTAACACACCCGAGGATAATGTTCAAAAAGTCATAAATGTGCTTACAGTCCTGCATTGGGTATAAAGTTATGGTAAATGGTCTGAACTTATATAGCGTTTTTTTTTTTTTTTTTTTTTTTTTTTTTTTAACCTAAGCAGTTCCAAAGCACACACACACCAATGGTAGCAGAGCTGCCATGCAAGGCTCTAGCTTGCCATCGAGAGCAACTTGGGGTTCAGTGTCTTGCCCAAGAGCACTTAGGCAAGTGGAGTCCTGTGGGCCGGGAATCGAACCGACACCCCGCTCTACCACGCTTTACCAGGCAGCAGTACATAAATTATATATGTGCCATTGAAATAGATTTTGATTTAAAATAATTTGATTGTAATATCTTGAAGGCTGGTTTCAATAAGATGTACAGTAGCTGTAAAGAAATTAGAAAGAAATTAGGTTCTGACAAAATCCAATAGGATTATAAATACCCTATTTAAAATGCACTCAGAATCTGATACAAAGTTAGTTTTTGACACTTGGGATGTAGTTGCGTGAAAAGTCAATAATGTGAGCAATCAATATAGATATTGGCTAGCAGTATTTATACGTTTATGAAAAGATTAAATATGAGTTATAATTGATGCACTGCTTTAGAACTGTTATTTTGTACATTTATTTAGTACACAAAATAATGTGTTTTGTATAACATGGAATAGCTAATGCATTATTATACAACAAACAAATCTTAATGCAGGTATGTGATCAATAAATACTGCCTAAAACTAATAATAGGTGAGCCAGTAGTGCTATATTCAGTATAGATCTAATATCGTTTCACAAAGTGATGTTAATTCCAGCTAAAGGAAAAGATGAGAGCTCTACAGTTTCTGGTTTGATCCTGAGTTTCTCCATCTGTCCATGTGGATTTCCTCTGGGTTCTCTAGTTTTCTTCTACCTCCCAAAAAACATGATGGTAGCTGAATTGTCTGTTATGTTGCTTCTAGGTGTGTGTGAGAGAGAGAGAGAGAGAAAAAGGAGTCCTGTGATGGAATGTATTCTTGCCTTGCATCTAGTGTTCCTGAGGTTGCTTTGGATCCACTGTGACCCTGACCACGATAATGCAGTTACTGAAGATAAATGAATGGAAAACGATCATGTCCTAAAAACAAAGCTTGTTCTAAGATTAACTGTGTTGATTTTCCATAAAGTTTATTTAAACAATGTTCCCAATTTAACAAAAAATAACTAAATAGCTAATGTTTTTTTATATGCAACCTAGTGAAAATTTTATTGCATTGCAAATTGATGTATTATTGGAAACATGGATTTTTCTATTCATTTTTTATTGAATTTTTTTTAAAGATCCGCATATCTGCTCATTATTAAAAGACCAAAAGCTTTTCAACTTCTTGATCATCTGAACATCAGCGAAGTAAAGAACTCTACCATACAATCACTATAGAGCTACATCATAAAAAAAAAAAAACAATCAGACCAACTCAAATTAAGAGCTCATGCCTACCTGAGGAACCTTTCATTTCACCCCTTAGACATCACCTTAAATGAAAAGAAAGTTCCTTCTCCTAATTCATCTAGTTTTACCAGTAATCTACAGTCAGTGAAAAATTAAGTACACCCCATTTAAGGGAAAAAAATTTGGAGAGCAAACATTTGATCCTCTTTGAAACGGTGCCTATTAATAAAGTTGATACACTATCAAATGGCATTTTGGAAAATTTGGAAAATTTTGTAGTAATTTTTCCAATAAACAAAATAAAACAAAAAAACAACAGATCCGTCACATGGAAAAAGTAAGTACAACCCTACATTTATCACACCTTCAAATCCATAAAATTAGAATCAAGATTTTCAAGATTGTGTGTTGGTGATTAGAACCTGTTTAGGGAGTGCAGGTGGAACCTGTCTTATTTATACCCCTCTCATATCTAGTGTCTGGTGTTCCCTTTGTTATTGAGGTGTGTGGCATCATCATGCCAAGATCTAAAGAGCTCTGTAAGGATTTCAGAAAAAAAGGTTGTGGATGTCTATGAGTCTGGCAAGGGATTTAAAAAGATCTCCAAATTATTTGAAATACATCATTCCACTGTAAGGAAAATAATCTACAAATGGCGCAGGTTTCAAATGACTGCCAATTTGTACAGGACTGGCCGTCCCAGTAAATTCAGCCCAAGAGCAGACCATCTGATGCGAAAAGAAGTCTCCAAGAACACCAAAATTTAATCACAGGATCTGCTAGTAAGTCTTGCAACTGTTGGTGTAAAAGTGCATGCTTCTACAATCAGAAAGAGATTGCACAAATTTGACCTGCATGGGAGGTGTGCCAGGAAAAAGCTGTCTGAACCTTTGCAGTCTAAAAAGAACATTAAAACAAAACTACAGTTTGCCAATGAGGATATAGGCAAAGACCAGGCCTTTTGGAATATGTGCTCTGGACAGATGAATCAAAGATAGAGTTGTTTGCTCACAGTACCAGCAGACATGTTTGGTGCAGACTAAAGACAGCTTTTCAGGAGAAGCACCTCATACCAACTGTGAAGCACTGTGGTGGAAATGTTACGGTTTGGGGTTGCTTCTCTGCCTCAGGGACTGAACAGCTTGCATTCATTGATTCAACTAGGAATCCTGTGTCATATCAAAGAGTGCTTGAAGATAACATGAAGCCATCTGTCCAAAAGTTGAATTTGAACCGAAAGTGGACCTTTCAACAGGGTAATCATCCTAGTCACACTAGCAAATCCAGCAAGGAATGGCTCAAAAAGAAGAAATGGAGGGTTATGGAATGGCCTAGTCAAAGCCCGGATTTGAATCCCATTGAAATGTTGTGGGAGTATTTGAAATGGCCAGTACATGCAAGAAAACCCTCAAACATCTTGCAAATAACAGAATATTGCATGGAAGAGTGGTCAAAAATTCCAGCAAACTGATGTCAGAGATTGGTAGACAATTATGCAAAACGTCCACAAGAAGTTATTTCTGCTAAAGGGGGCAGTAGCTTCTGAGGCCAAGGGTGTACTTACTTTTTCCACAGAAAAATATCACATCTGTTGTATAAACTATTGAAAAAGCTATGGTTTGTTCAAGTATATCAACTTTATTAATATGTTTGCTTATCCAAATATGTCAAAAAAGCCATAAATTTCCATGGGGTGTACTTAATTTTTCACATGACTGTACCTTTCCATCTTCACTGCCTTCTATATAGCAGCACTTTGCTTTATCTTTTAATTCCATTTCTAATTAGCTTTCTTCTTGCTCTCCTTCATTATCATCTTCTTTTCCGCCCTCTCTTCTTCTTCCATCTTCTTCTCTCTGAGACTCTTCAATTTCTCTCTTTGTACCTTCATGTTCTCTCGACTCTTCTTTTTGTCCTGTCTTGCTTTATCTCTCCGTGCTTTAAATCTGCCCTCCCGTCCCTTCAGAAGTTTCCTGTCTGGTATGGCTTTGTGTCTGAGACCTCTAGTAGCTCTTTCTCGAGTCACCTTCCTTGACTTGCCTCGTCTGCTTCTTTCTTCATCGTCATTATCTTCATCGTCACTCACCCACCAGAAAAATGTGTCCCACAGAGACGTCTCCGGCTGAAGGTTAAGAACAAAAAGATGATCACCACATAAAACCTATATACATATATATACATATATATATATATATATATATATATATATATATATATATATATATATATATATATATATATATATATATATGTATATATATATATGTATATATATATATATATATATACACATACATATACATATATATATATATATATATATATATATATATATATATATATATACACACACACACACATATCTGTGTGTGTGTGTGTGTGTGTGTGTGTATATATATATATATATATATATATATATATATATATATATATATATATATATATATATATACACACACATACATACACACACACACACACATACACACACACAGCTTGTTTTTTTTTTTGTTTTGTTTTTTTCAATTATATAACCTGACACTCATTTGTAAAGCCTTTCAGCTCTGAGTTTTATTTTATTTCATATAATTAATGTGTCAAATAAATGTGTCCATTTGTATAGATGAAACACCTACAGGACTTTTAAGTCTATTTAAGTGTTGCTGCCATAATCGGCTCACATAAGCATTGTATATATTATATTATAAACTGACAAGCAAAGGATGTATATTTATTGATGCCAGTACAACCACTTTGGGAAATGAAGAACCCATGAGGAACCCTTTTTCTAAGAGTGTAGCTGAGTGGTTAAGGTTCTGATTTAATGACTGGTACTTAACCCTCAAGTGCAACTCTTCTAAAACATTTATTGTAATGGAGGTGACATGAAAGAGGCGATTGTGAAACATGATAACCTTAAGAAAGCTTTAGACGCATGTTTTCTTTTTTGTAAACCAAATGAAGGTCACACTGACTTCATCATGTGTGGCTATAGACAAATGTATGAAGAGTATTGTACCTCAGGTGCTGGTAAGCGATATTTCCTCAAAGCAGTGTGCCTGACGTTAAGCACAGGACCTATGGGCTCTAGATCTCTCCCATCTTTGCGACCTCTTAGAAACTCTAAGAAAAAAGAACAACACTCATTGCCATTGTCAAATGTCATACATATATGTATAACAGATTAGTTTCCAGCAGTTCAGTGGTTTACTACTGGGGGAAATGTGTTTTTGAGAGCAATGTTGGGATGAAGTCTTTAATTGTCAATGTGGAAACAAATCTGACAAGAACATTGAGCAAAAGACACACAACTGTGCCATGTAACAAAAACTAAAACAAATATGAGAAGTAAAAGGGATTTGTAAGCACAGTGTAAGCACGTTGCACTCACCGTGTAGTCTTTGACACCCTGAGGAGAGGACCAGAATAGTGATGGCTATGAAAAGGCAGCGGTTAAGCGTCACTCCCTCCCATGGTGCCTCGATCTGGGCCACGTTCTGAGCAGACAATGACTTTCGCAATGACACTGTGAACAAGAGGTGGAAAGGAGACGTGTTATTAAAAAATGAGATTATTGGTATATGTGTAATAGTATTACTGGGATGGCAAAAAAATTAAAAGAATGAAGACATAAATAGTTTGACAAAAAATTACAAGACTGAAAAATTGTTAAAGGGGATCAGGGATCTAGAAAATTCTGAATTCAGGATGAAAACTAAACACAAATGTATACATGTATAGTCTACTTTATGCAGAACTCTGAATTCTCATAGTAGGTCCATGAAGTATAGCCAGTGTCTTTAAAAAAATAAAATAAAAATGTTGTTACAATGAGTTATATTTATTAATGAGCTCTTATAGTTATTAATCTGTTAGATTGGTTGAATTGAATGGGTTTAATCCAAACTTCAGTAACTCATACCATAAATGCCAATTTGGACGTAATATGTTCTTTTGGTGGAAAAGGTCAAGAATAAAAAGCTATTCTGGTTCCAATCTTCTTCTTCTTTTATTTACTCCCATTAGGGGTTGCCACAGCGGATCATCCGTCTCCATTATGGAAATCCAGGTTTTATGATCCAGATATTTTGATTTGGCACAGATCTTATGTCAGATGCCCTTCCTGACGCAACCCTCCAATTTTATCCGGGCTTGGGACTGCCATTGAGAGTGCCAGTCATCCCAGTGGCTTGATTTGGTGCCCAGAAGGGGGTTCAAAGCCACCATCATGAGATTAAAAGTCTTCTGCTCTACTGGCTGAGCTAGCCAGGCACCTATTCTGGCTCCAAAATAGTATGTTATACATTTTATTAATCAACATGTTATTTGAATAGTTGGATTACATTCTTAAAATAAATCTGTAGTGAAACTGAGGTGCCCCTGGTTTGAAAAAGTTTGACAACCCCTGCTCTGTAGAAAGAAAGATGTCCAAGAACAAAGTTGGTTATCAGTGTATTAGCAAATGTCCATTGCATCATCCTAAGTAGCTAAAAAAAAACCCTTCTAGTTTTCATGCATTATTAGCTTTATAAATTAAATGCCCTACCGCCTCTTGTGACTGGAGACTCACGAGGTAGAGACTTTGGGATCTGCTGGATGATTAGAGGTTCCTGTTGTGAGCAGACAAGATCATGAATTCAAAAGAATACTGGTGGATTTTATTGCTACTGCATTCAAAATGCTTCTGTAGGAAACTAAACTTTCATTATCATGATGCTTTTCTGTCCATGTAGAATGTAGCTTAGAATTCAGAGTAGGGGCAGGCATGTCTCAGCAGTCAGGACTAGTTCAGAGAGAAATCAAATTACACCAAATAACTCAATCAGCCAAGAAAAGATTGAAACCCCAAATCCATTCTGTAACATACACAGACCAGCTGATTTGGTTTAGGACACTGCGTTACGCATTGCAACCTATAAAATGAGCAAAACATCACACTGTAATGTCTAGCTTAATCAGAGTTCAAAATTCGAACAAAATTCTAAATTCTTCCTATTATTTTACAAATATTTTAAAATCATTATATTAGCTTGTTTAAAAAAAAATAAAGGCCATGTATTTATAGGCCATCTCTCCTACACTACTACCTGCAATCACACATTTTTAACACATCCCTGTCCAATGGCACCTTCCCTAACTCATTTAAGCAGAGCCGGGTTACCCCACTGCTTAAAACCCCCCCAAAAAAACACTTACTGTAACTGCTGCTGTTGACAACAACAGACCTATCACCATCCTCCCTTTCCTGTCCAAAACCCTTGAAAGAGCTGATCCTCCTGTCAATTCTCGCTAGTCTAGGCATTAGGAACGGCTCTGTGCTGGGTGGAATCCTATCTCTCGGGCAGATCCTTCAAGGTATCATGGAGGGGAGCGCTGGTTGAATCTCAGCAACTCACAACTGGGGTTCCCCAGGGGTCAGTTCTGGGTCTACTGCTCTTTTCTCCTTATACTACATCTCTGGGGCAAGTGATGAGGCTTCTCATATCACTGCTATGCTGATGACATTCCATTTGTCTTTCCAGCCTGAAGATCCATTGATCTCAACATGTATCTCTGTCTACCTGTCTGACATCTCAGACTGTGTGAAGGAACGCCACCTTAAGCTCATCTTGGCAAAAATGGAGCATCTTGTCATCCCTGCCTGTTCCTCAATCAACCACAACCTCACTGTACAGCTAGGCTCAGCCACAATCAAGCTACCAGGACAGCCAGAAATCTTGGGGTGACGTTCGATGACCACTTGAACTTTATAGACCACATTTCAACATCTGCACAATCCTGTAAATTCATTCTGTATAACATCAAAAATCAGCCCCTGTCTCACTGATCATGCCACACAGCTACTAATCCAGGCTCTTGTTATCTCAAAACTGGACTACTGCAATATATTTGTGATATATTTGTTGGTTACATTCACCTAGGTAAAAGGAAAGCTTTATTTCTTCTTTTTTTTCTGTGATAGTGACCAGAGCATTGTTCATTTCACCTCTTTTCTGTTAGCATGCAAACATTCACAGTGACACCCACTCACACTCACCTCTCTCACCCTTCTTTGTGGATGCATTTCTGAAAAAGACGGGATCAGAATTAATTAATAATTTGGGAAAAGTCATACTATGAAGAAGTGAAAAGAAGATGCAGAAAAGGAAGTGGGCTAACTTTAAAGTGTTTGTCATGCTAGCCAGTGTCCTGTTACAATTGCTCTGTGACTATGCTTCAGTATGTGTTCAGTGTTGGTCATGGCCACTGTGGTGTATAATTAGACACACAGGTGGTTTTAGGACCTTAAATATCACTGCTGCTTTAAAGTGTGAGAAGACAAGCAGCATTGTTTCCCTTTAACTCCTCAGGACAAGTCCACTTTCCTGCTTAAAGGTTTGACAGGAATTCAAGGCTAGGTTACAATGCTTCTGTTTGCTTCAGGTATTAAAGATCTATTTAACATTTACTATGCAGTGCTAAGTTTTTAGTAGTGGTCTGTAGAGAAAAGATCTAGCGGATGCTTGGGATAAACGAGTACCAGGCCGATGAGATTGTCTGGGATGTTTCGGTTGAGGAACATCCTGTTGTGTTGCCCCAAGCTCTTCCTCAAATGTTTCAAATGTGCTCTCGTCCATTCTGTGATTGATAAATTGAGAGAGAGAGAGAGAGAGAGAGAGAGAGAGAGAGAGAGAGAGAGAGAGAGAGAGAGAGAGATGTTTATAGTTAATTTTGTTAAAGAGCACAAGTTTAGACAGACGTCAAATCACCCACAAAACAAAGCAGGTAAGGTCCAAGTCAAGTACAAAGACTATATGATGCTAAACAAATTGAGTCAAATCCAGAAAGAGAAATAACTGATATGTATGTGTGGTGGCCTTGGAAAACCCTTCATATGATGAAAGTGTGACTACTATATGAAACTTAGGTTTTGCTGAAGTGAAATGTGTTTCTCTATTACATGTATAGTTATAGCATTTAAAATTTTTTATTACATCACAGACACTTTGACAGCTGGTATCTGATTACAAACTGATCGATTAGGCTTGTGTTTGTTTTGCAAATACATGCAGAAAACCTCAACTTGATCAAAGCTTAACACTCAGTGTGTGAGTAATTCCCAGTTAGCTAGTAAGGTTTTTCACAATGCAGCCACAGTGACATCCAGTATGTTTTCACAGAATGCCAAACATACTTATTAGGGGGACTCTGGCAACCGTAATGAATTTTTGCTGAATTTTTACACTGTATAGTTTTGCCTACCGTTCTGTGTTGCACCATGGTCGAGGAAAAATGACATTTCGTTCCAGTGTATATAAGATATATAAAGGAATGACAATAAAAACCCACTTGACTTGAATTGCAGTAGGTATCATTAGTATTGTTGGAGTCATGCTGTTTTAATGCTGAAGAAAGACTGGTTAATCACGTTACACATCCATAACTTTGATGTCTTGCAACTGGCCACTTTTATCTGGCTTGAAATTAAGCCATGAAAACCTTAAGTCAGGTTTAAATTCAAGAGTTCAATACTCAGTGCTATTTTTTCATCTTTATGTCATATTCTGGTCATACATTATGATCACTCTGTCATACACTATGATCAAACTAAATTTACTCTTCAAAATCACACCGTTTTACCATCTGCTGATTAATATTAGTATTATTGGGGTTTGCATCATTTACAAGATGGAAAGCTGAATTGTCATTAATCACCAAAACCCCAACTTTGGTATACGGGATGAAAACCACTTAGCAGAAACCACTATCTCTCATGGTTTTGTAAAAAAGATACAATCATTTTGAAGATAAAAAGTTACTGGTTTAAAACATCATATAAAAACTTCAGGTAAATTTTGAGCAGCATCTTAAGCAAATCCAGCAAAATATTCCACATTGCTGTTTACATAGATTAATAGCAAAAAACCTAAGACTGTGTACAGAGTGGGTAATATGGCAAAAATATCATATCGCGGTATTACAAGATATTTTCACAATACAACAAATATGTTATGATAGTTCTTTTGGATGAGCTTAAACTTGGAACACACAACAACAACAACTATTTAAAAAGGAACAAAGCAGAAAATGTTAACATCCAATCAGCTTCTTTCTCTGAGTTACAATGGAGTTGGTCTTATTGTAAAAGTCCTGACAACCACAATACTCTCTGAAAAGTGTTATAAAAATGTATCAGTAATTACAATATCAGGTCATACCGATCACCCCTTTATATATTACAAATACTCATCACAAACCATTTCACAATTTAAAAAAAAAAAAAATTACTTTGTCACATACTTTGGATTCATAGTTTTATATCTAGGTTTTTATGGTCAACACATGAACAAACCACACAATGGTGTAGTTCCTGAAACAGGACCATTGTCTCTATACACTCAGAATCCCACACAGCGATAGAAGAACATCTCGTTCTGGCCCAGATTATGAGGAACCTTTGCCCTTTCCAGAAGCACATAAGACTTACCTGACTAGACATGAGGAGGAGTCAGCAAGGAGGAACGGTCACCAAAGGCTTTAGAGTCATGGTCCTTCTGAGGGACATGCACATACCCACACACTCAAACACACTCGCTCACACGTCTGACAGCCAAGAACAGGTGCAGACGGATGAAAAAGCCAAAAGCCAGGAGGGTCAGGCTATAGAGGGTGGCTGTTAATGCGTACCACAGTGCTTCCTGATGCCAGAATAACCAGGGCAGAAGGAATGAGCTACAGCCAACGATGATGCCAAACAGATAGAAATAACCTGCGTAAGCTACATGTGCAGATTTTAGTTTGACAAAGTCACATACACTCACAATCAATTCCAGAATCACAGGCACCTTTCAAGGGAAAAAAATGATTGTATGAAATAAACATTATATATAATGACTTGAATTTGTGACATCATTTCAACATTTCAAGACACCAATTTCCTTTCCTCTAACCTTTAACACAAGGTTTCAAATTGGAAATAATTTTATTACCTCTCAAGACATGCCTCAAACCTTAACATTTTTATTTAAAAAAATAAATAAATTTGTAACTGCTCTCAGTCAGCAGAAAATCAGATAATAGTTGCACATATATAAAATCTCCTTTTTATCCATCAATTCAGAAAACTGATCACAGAATATTCAGTTGATTTCCAACATAAAATAATAATCAGTAAGACATTATTTCCACTGTTCCACTAGGGGTCGCTGCATCACCACTCGCCTTCCTGCTATGGCGCTTGCAAACTGACAAAAGTATTTGAAAATTAATTTCCATCCATCCATTTCATGTACCAATTATCTTTCACAGGGAAACCCTGGAGCCTATCCCAAGGAACACAGTCACACACCCATTCCATCCATCCATCCATCCATCCTTCCACCCATTTTCTGTCCCACTCATCCTTAGTGGTGTCACGGGGTACCTGGAGCCTATCCCAGGAGGCATGGGGCACAAGGCAGTGGACACTTTGGATGGGGTGCCAATCCATCGCAGGGCACAATCACACACACATTCACACACCCATTCATACACTACGGACACTTTTTTGGACATGCCCATCAGTCGACAATGCATGTCTTTGGGCTGGGGGAGAAAACCAGAGTACCCTGAGGAAACCCCTGAAGTATGGGGGGAACATGCAAACTCCATGCTCACAGGGCAGAGGCAGGATTCGAAGCTCCGACCCTGGCGGTGTGAGGCAAACGTGCTAACCACTAAGCCACATTAATACATTTCTTTTTTTCTGTGTTGCACTTAATACATGTAATTATTTTTTAAATAAATGTTGATTTTTTTGTTCTGAAAATGCCAGGGGTAAGATTTTCTTCCAAGCTCTATATCATCCTCATAAGTTGTTTCACATTAAGCTCAACAGTATCACAATGTGCAGTGGCATTTACAACCAGTAGAGAGCATAACAACGCTGCAATTTCAGCTAGCATTTGTGATAGACTCTTTGGTTGCATCAGGTAATGAAAATGTACAAAAACTGATGTGTATACCCACTGCTTAAAGTATGGTTTTTAACTGTGAATATGAATTGATTGCAGTGGGTGTATCTTGGAACAAAAGTTATTTCTGCACTAGCCCACTTCTACAGGGTGGCCAAAAAATCTCCATACATAGGAGAAATTAACACTTTTTATCAAAATGTCTAAAAAAAATGTCTACATTGTTTTTTCAGATAGACTTTAAGAACGCCTTTGACAAAAGAAGAACGTATTGAAATCATTCTCATGGCTGGATCAGGAAGCTGTCGCAAGGTTGCGATGGACTTTTAACAGGAAATATGGCGAGCACATCACACACGACTCTGTTACCAAACTTATTAACAAATTCAAAAAGACCGAGAAGTGGACTTTCCCGAACAACCACTGACAGAGGCACAACTGACATGGTGCTAGCATACGGAGTCCCCTATATATGTAGACTGTTGGGACACCCTGTAGTCTGTTTATAGCACTAGCCTAGTTCAGTTTGAATATTAGTGTTGATTTTATGAAGATATTTTCTGGTGAAACTGAAAGAGTAGACCATTTCTAATCTTAAAGCAGCCTCTGTAGTCTATAAATTCATGAGATGACTAGGTAACATTGCTTGCTCGACATAAACGCTTGGTTTTCTGTTCTTCTAAAATGAGCCCTGCAGGATAAAAGGCACCCTTTGCTTTTTTTTTTGCTCTGCCACATGGGGATTGTGTCTAATTTACTGACCTTCAGTGATATACTTTGTTCTCTTGTGGCCTGGTTGTGATGTTAGATGAAGAAAAACTTTCTGTTATGAATAAGACATAAATATAACAAATAATAATATGTATAGTATAAAGTCCTTATGTGAGTTTGGTTGGAATATATAGAGAACGGATAATGTACAGTTGGCTAAGGCTCAGTTTGATCGCAGGTTCTACATCTGTCTTGTCCAAGGTTGGAGAGGCGTCCTCTCCTTTACACATTGTCCTGTGCTCTACTGAAGCCAAGGCTGCATGTGACCTGAAACTCATCTTAAGGCATTTTGTCCTTACTGTAGCTGCCTGCGAGAGCTTGGCGTTGGCTAAGAAAGTGGGCTAACGTAGCCATGGGCATCCCAGTGCTCTATAAACCGAGCACCAAAGGAGCAATGGTGCTACATCCTACAGCATCCCATATGAGGAATGAGGTTCTGCTTGCTTTCACTTGCTCTGTAAAGTATAAAGGACACAGAACGGAGAAGAACTCGGTGAAGGACATAATCAGCTATAAAGTTTCAGTGGCAAGGGTAAGGATATGAGAAAGTTTAAGAAAGTTTCCAGAATGAATATGGGTAATTGTTAGCATGCTGTTAACTCTAAGAGCCACCTACTGATCATGAGTGTGTGGACCACCATCGGGTGTTTGGCTGTTGAGAAGAATTGCAATGATTCGGTTCATCAGTAACAGTGCCGCTTAGCTGGATGAAAAATGGTTCTTGAGTCCTGTTGGTAGGCTAATCACACCGGGCTGGGTGGAGGGAAGTGGAAACACTTGTGACATTCACAGTTGCTGAGTGAACTTCCAACAGCAGGTAACGAGCCAAGTGTGTGTCAACGTAAATGTGTGTGGATGAGAATGTATTAATCAAATACAGTGCTCACCATTCCAGGAAAAGATGATAAATAGACACGGTGTCAGCTGCACGAAAAGGTGTCAGATCATCATACCTGATGTGTAGCAATTATTTCTATGAACACACCAATATACACTAGCTGTCTGTTACATGAAAATAATCATCAACAGGGTGGTATGCTTACCTCCCAAAACAGCATGTCCTGAAGTGTTACAACAACAATTTTCCAATGGTTGCTATTTTTTTTATTTATTAAAGAACAACACATCATAAATTTTATGGTAACATTTAATGTTAAAAAAACAATTCACCTTATCAAAAAGAACAATTCACCTTATTAAAAAGAAATATTTGCTCAATTATCCATTAATTCATTGTAATTCATATTTCACTACCTCTCTTTCCTTCTCATAACAATAGTTATGCCTCTTGCTGATCATGCAAAATACAAAACAGCTAATGTTGAAAAAAAAAAAAGAAAGAAAGAAAATGATTTTAGTCACAGTAGTCACATTGGATATTATAGCTATTAAAGTGATTACAGTAAATAATTACTGTCAGTATTAGCCTGATCCCTAGAGATCCCTTCAGGATACACAGTGAATCAACATACATATATTTATTCATCTTCGGTAATCTCTTTTAGTTGTAGTGTGTATTCCATATAAAAACAAAGATCAGTTGTTATGCTATAACATGCTGTTCTGAGCTGAACTAACAGAGTCTAGCTTAATCTCATTCTCTTTTCCACACTGCAGTATAACAGCAGGGTTTTGATATTCTTTTAAGCGAATGTTGCTCACTCAGCCACTGTGTACACAATTAAAGCATCTAGAGGAACCTCACAGGCAGGGGCAGCAGTGTAAACCTGGGGCCTCGTGATAGCTTAACGCACTATATACTGCGACCCAGGCAATTTTCGTTCTCCTGGACAATTTCCCCCAGCCTCTCATGGAAATGCCTTGTTGATACATCAGCCAAGAACAGGAACCTGAGGCTACAGTGGACACACACTCACACCGAAACTGGACAGTTGATAATTCCTGAAAAGAAACCTCTCTTCATCCTATTGTAGTGTATTTATATAGTTTTTCATGTATCAATGCTTCATTTCTGGCCTTATTTTCCCAGCCTCATTTCAAGTTTTGACCTCTGCTAGTCCGATCTTGAATTATGATAATAAATTTGCCTACATTAACCGCATAAGCTGTCTTATGACACATGCCCCAGATCTTGTAAAGAATTATTTAAAACGTCTGCACAAGAAGACATCCAACCATCTTATATGCTACTGCGATACAAACTGTTAATATAAGATCATGGATTACATGCTGAGCATTTATTTTAACATTACCAAGGTCAAAGTGGATCCCCTGCGGGCAAAGGGCCAAATAAATAAATAAATAAATAAATAAATAAATCATACATATAAACTTGAATAAAATCTGTATCTAAGATATTTCACATTGCCTTGCATACAATCTGATTTTAAATGAACATTTTATATTGTGTCATATTGTGTAATTTTTGAATGGTTTATTTTTGTTGATTTTCAGTTTATTACAAAATTTTTTTTTTATTAATTTCCCAGAAAAAAATGATTTAGTTTTAGGCCATAGAAGACTAATAAATATTCATTAAACATTTGATGAACACACTCTAACCCAGACAATCTCCATTCTTTGTGAAGTCTCTCATCTGCATTCAGGCACTAATGTTACTAAGCCTTGTTCTTTTGTGTTTTTATATCCAGGGTTTTCCTTGATACTCTTGTTTCTGTCTAACCCATTTGCTTCTCTGTGGGTTACCTGTATATCTGCTTGTTTCTCAGCTCTGACAAGTACAACGTCATGCACTTTTTCATTTTTTTGCATTTGCATCCAAGCCCGTGTGATTCCTGATTTTGCGTAAATAGTAGGTTGCATTGAGTTAAGGCAGGGGATTTCCGTACAAAGGCAAGTACTGGGACAATCACATAATCATATGATCATTTTGTCAAGCTCCTCTGCAATATATTTGATCATCCTCTTAAGGACAAAGAGGACATTTAAAAATCCGTACCCTCAAACAAGGTCAAAGAATTACCAGCTGAGTATGCCCTTGAGTTCCAAACACTAGCAACAGACTGAGGCGGGAACAAACCAACTCTCTGAGCTGCTATCTCTCTGGGACTTTGGAAAGGGACTTTGTCATCAGTGAGTTAGTGTGCAGAGATAACCATCCATCACTAGAGCCTTTCATTGACCTTGTTATTTGTCTTGATGGAGAGAAGAAAAAGTCTCACCTTTCAGCACTCCTCCTTTCTGCAAGAAGAGAATCAGGTGTATGACCCCTTGCATCTAGGTCACGCTTGGCTTATTCCATCCAAATGCCAGGTGAGGGGGGGTGGGGGGTCTGCTATTTTGACGTTGAGGGGCGACCCATATCATTGAACTGTTCCTATACTTTTCCTACAGTTTCTGAGGCTCCTTGAGATGGAAAACACTTGGTGGCTCAATCGCAGTTCCCTAAACCTAACACTGTGATATTACATCATTCAAACACCAAGTCTATTATTGCAGCACTGACCAAAGGAGTAGCAGGGAACTTCATAGATGAAGACCTGACTCAACAACTCCAGCTGGAGCTTCAAATATTAGATTTGCCCAGGCATTTTCAAGCCCTGTTTGGTCTACCCATAGGGTAGAGACGGGGCCCGTTACACATCATACTGCTCTGATGTACCTGGAAACTAATGCTCTTCAAGGACTTCCCTGGCTTCAGTCTCACAGTCTACTAATCTCCTGGCCAAGCAGAGAAATTCTTGCATGATCACATCATTGTAAAAGCTCAAACATACCTCATTCCATAGTCCACAATCATAGAAAGCTCGTAAATTGCTTGTGCTCGCCCAACTCATCATCAGTATGACTGCACTAAAGATTTATTTTCTAACACAGCTCCACTTCAATCTCGAATTCAAAAAACAAAGCCATGGAAGAATACATATCTCAAACCTCTGAAAAAGGGTTGATTTAAGCCATGCATAGATAATCATGGTCTATACCAGATCATTGCCAAATTCCATTATCCCTTCCCCTTAGTCCCAGTGGACCTAGAACAGTTGAAGTCAACCTCCATTTTCACCAAATATGAGCTCAGAAGTGTATGCAATCTAATCTGCATTCAAGAGGATTAGAATTGGAAGACTACCTTTGGTACTGCCTCTGGCCACTTTAAATAATTGGTCATGCCATATGGCTTTGTCAATGCCTTGCAGTCTTCCAGGCCTTTGTGACTACTCTTGTTCCCTGAAAGAACAAATTAAGCATGTCAAATGTGTCCTCTTAACATTCTTGGATAGATACCTCTTTGTGATGGCTGAACAGGTCTCCAGAAAAGCCTTTCAGCGCTACATCATAAACAAGGCATGCATGACTCACATGTGTGCTCTGTCAATGAGTGGACTACATGTAGTCAAATGTACTCAAGCAAAACTCCCCTGAACTCTTATTCAAGTTGTTGATTTTTGTGAATCATGTTTCAGTACAAAAACATCACTCAGTTCTTAAAGGGAGGAGAGTGATTGGATATCACAGTAACCACACCCTCTACTGAATTATCACATTTATATCTAAAAAAAAAAAAAAAAAAAAAAAAAAGTTTTTATGGATTTTTTATGGATTTTTATTACAAGCACTATATGAACTAATAGTTTGTAAATTGTTGTCGTATGGTGCAATGGTGGAAAGTATCATATAATCAAAACTAACACAGAATGAATGAGAATAACAATTACTGCATTTTCCAGACTATAAATTGCAGAGTTTTGGTCACCTAGTAAGCATGTAAAAGTTACAGCTTCTAGAAATTAACGAATTACAGTCGCAAAAAGTATGTGGATGAATTTACTCACTCAAAATACATACAGAAATGAGATACAAAATGTTTTGAGTGAAGTGTCTTTTTAATTCTTTCTCTTGAATTCTTAATTCTTCCTTTTGGAACATAAAAGTTAGAAAATAAGGTGCAATTGCAAAATGTCTAAATTTGCAGAATGTCTGAAATTTTTTCTGAATTTGAATGTGAAAAATGTAAATATAGTACTAGAGAAGCCTAGTGTCTTTTTTTTTTTTTTTTTACTATGTAGGCCTGTTTCAATTTACAGAATGCACACAGCACAGTTCCATTATTGCATGTTGTTGCCATATGGCAACAATTACATTTGACCATTTAAACTGAATACTCAAAATATATTAACAGGTTTAAATGACAAAAAATACATGTCAACTTATCTCAGATAGTGTTTCAATCTTTTCCTTTAAGTAGTTTTGCCTAAATACTGAATAATTAATCCAATTATGAGAACCCTCCGAGGATGACCTTCACCATGCCATGTTTGCCAAGTGCAAACGGCACTTTCTGGTCATGTGACATGGCATTTTTTGCTATGTCAAAGTTAAAACCTCCTTTTTCCAGTTCCATAGGAAAATAGTAGTTTTGTAGTATTGCCTATCAAAAAATTGGAGGCAAAGTAATTGTTGCCATATGGCAACACCATGCAGTATAGAGTTAATAAAGGATTAATTCATATTTGCATCGCTCTGTGAAACTTGCAATGTCCTAATCTTTTGCCTTGTTTTTGTGTATGCGCTATGCTCATGTGAATGAACCCACACAGGCATTTTAATTACATAAATTAAATAGACTCATAAATCGAAAAGATCTATGAGACAAGTAAAACAGATCGGTACTTTCTTGCTTTACAACCAAAACGTTTTGTTATTTGTATAACATAACTCAGTCCACAGTTTTAAAACAGCTGGTGTTTTATTACAGTTTAATCGCTATTAGTGTCATAGACAAAACAAAAACATACAGAAAAGCAATTAAATAATGAAGAATATTAGAAGTATTCTACTAAAGATCTAATTATTTTGTTAACAGCACTTGACTCAGATGCACTTGAAGAATAAAATACTAAATCCTGTAGATATTGGCACCCCATCCAGGGTGTCCCCCACTTTGTGCCCTGAGTCTCCTGGGGTAGGCTTTGACTTTGTGTAGGATAAACTGTACAGAAAATAGATGGATGGATGGATGGATGGATCCTGTAGATAACAGACTCATCAATTGTAAGACAAAGATATGTTGTGTGCATAATTAAAAGTGCATTAGAGTGAGATGAGAATTTATAACAATAATAAATATGTTCTTTTAGCCATTTGTTCTGTTAGATATTTTTGAGTGTCTAAATGCTTCAAGTATAATTACAAATTAGGATGTTCAAGGACTTTAGAGTGACCATGTTTGTAAATCAGACTTTGTAATTTTCAATTAATTATTTATTTTTTCTTTCAGAAGATTTTCTCCACATTCCGATTTAAACCCTATGCCACTGCAGGGTTTTGCCTTCTTCATTGTCTATTAATGATGACCTCATTTATACCAAATGGCAAACCTTAAAGCACTTAGAATGTGGGTGTCGTATCCGAGGGGAGAACAGATGAAACATCACCAGCTCCTTTATTACACAACAGTGCCCTCAGTGGTTTCCTGTCCACAGTGGGATGTGTGTTTGGTTCAGATGGACAGCATTGGTGTTTGTACGCAACCCTCAGGCTACAGTATTTTCACATTTCTGATCCATTGCAACAGCCTGTCATGCCTAACTGCCCACACACTCACTCACACACACTCTCTCCCTCTCTCTTACACACACACATACACACACACACACACAGATGTACATCAGTCCAAAGCAAGCTGTATGTTTTTCAGATCCACAGTCACAGAAGGAAGAGAGGAAATAGACAGACGCACTCTACAAATGCATACTTCTTTTGAGTGGGCATGCCAGAAAAAAAAAAAAGAAAAGTTCTGCAAGTTGCTTGTCTGTTTAAATTTTTTATAAAGGTTTTCTACCTTGCACTGTATAGGACATAGACGTAACCATGGCAACCTTAGCTATCAGCGCTCTTTCTAAAGAGTTTTGAGGCTTTTCAGACCAAAGCAAGTGTGTGTGTGTGTGTGTGTGGTTTTTTTGGGTGCAGAAAGTGAGTGTCAAAAAGTTCAAATGTTAAAGGATTTTACTATAAATAATTGAAGTGAGAGGCAGAAGGAGGGATTGCAGAACATGACATAGGCTTACTGGAGCGCTTAATATCAGACAGTTTCACAAATATGAATTATTAAACTATTTGCAATTAGTACTGCTACTTAAATATGGAATAACTAATATCAAGCTACCTATTGCTAGTTCTGGATAATTAATATCAAGCTACCTATTGCTAGTTTGGTTCAAACTTTGATGCTAGCTAATACAGTATATCTCCAGTTCATATGACTAGCTAGCTAAAATTACTGACTTATAATAGATTTTATTTCAGCCTGCCTCAATTTCCTTGATGTAGTTTATTTATTTATTTATTTTTTAAATGGACTTAAAAGTAAAGTATGGGCTGATTTACATTTTGTTAGCTGATCTATTTGCTTCCCAGTTCTTTCGCCTTGTCAGCAAAGTTTTTTTTATCCATAGAGTGTGGTAATATGGTAGTGACTGATACCATTTAGTTTATCTTAGTGAACAAATTAATAACATGTCTATTGTGTTTGTGTTATTTAAAAAAAATTTTTTTTTCCAGCTTGAGGAACCAATCTAGGATAAACAAGAATTGAGCTACTTGTATACCAGTCAACATAGTTACAGTAGCCTAGCTTTTTCCTAGTTCAAAATGTCACTCAGTATCAAATTGACTCAAGTTGCATATACCTCAGAAATAATTTTTAAAAGTAAGGTAAAAAAAAAAAATTCTGTCTTTTATAGTATTGAAATGCAGAGAAACTTTTGATGACATTGAACTTGCTATGGTTAGCGATTAAAAATCGTAATTAGTTGCAAGCAGCAGAAGGAACAAATGCAAGTCAGTGTAAAGTACAAATAAAAAAGGTATATCATTTCTTAATAGTCATTACGTTATAGAGGTAGTCATTACTTTATACATACTAAAGCGTAACTCATTACATTTTTTTTTCAATTATCTATGGATAAAATACTGCAAATTTAACACTGCTTTGAGATAAAAAAAAAAAAAAAAAAAAATTAAATAGCATCTGTTTTTCCCCATATCAAACCACTTTACTGGTTTACTGGGTGTCAATGTCATGGATATATAGGCTTTCCTGTGGTGAAAAATGTTACTCCCAACAAGCAATTTATGATCTGCATTCACTTAATGCGCTACTATTTACAATTCATTGTATTTCTACTATTTAGTTAGTATATGGTGTGCAACCAAAATTCTACACAAGGTGAGCTTTAAAAATGTCTTTTATCAAAGAATGGTTTAGGACATTTTGCACTCTGACTTATCGTCAAACTTATATTGAACTTGTGCAGGTGGTTGCAGATAGCAGTCTCATGACACAACCATGTGTAATTGGGGTCTAGGATCTGCATGCCTAATAAGAATATCAAACTTTGGTAGATTAAAGTAGGGAAGGTCATCCACCTTATCAATAGCTTATTTCTGCAGTTCAGATTCACACGGAGTGATGAGCGAGCTGGAGAGCAGAGACAGAACATCAAAAGAGCTATGAAGAGAGAGAAGGGTGCATCAGTGGTGGCCTACTTAGCACAGGGTGCACAATAACATATTGTACTTCCTTTCCTAGGAAGCAAGTCAAACAGTGAAATATCTGAGAACTACTATTTTTGCATATGAGATCTGATAGAGCAAGAACTTAATGAGGGCCTGAGGGACCTACCATGGTGACGAGCCTCCTTCATCCTTGCAGCCTTTCATTAGCTTGTAGTTTAATATCTACATTAATATCTACTGCCCTGTTTCAGCTGGCGCACACTTAATCCTCAGAGGAGGAGAAGGAACTCGTATAACCCCAATTACTTTTTGTAGAGAGATGTGCTTCATCATGGGGTTTATTATAATGACTGGGGTATGAATCAGGTGTCAGCGAGACCTCAGAGGACCTCCTCTGGAAAGTAAAGAAGAAATTTCGGAAGCAGTCTGATATTCTTGAAGTGCTCTCCCAGATATGGAGACAACAAGAGAGACGGAAGTCAGTTTGGATTTATGAGATCCAGCTGCTCTTCTGAGTCATTCAGGTGCCTGGAGGAGTGTGAGTGTGTGAACATAGCTTCAAGCCGGCGTATGATGTGACACTCTGTGCCCAAGCCAGGCTAGAATTGATGTGCTTGGCAGACGGATTGGCATGACTTTTGTTCTGGTTGGTGTGTGTGGTGTGGGAGAGAGTGAATCACACGGAATAAGAATAAATTGGACATGCGTGGGACAGCTAGCTTGATGAGAGCAGGCTGACATTCAGTAATGACTGTCATTAGGAATAGAGAGAGGGTGGCTGGGAAACCAGGGAGACTAACGCAGAGGTCAGATTCCTTCATGAAACGAAAAAATAAAAATGAAACGAGTATTTTAACACCACACAACTGAGGCCAGAAAAATGTTCTTTCTACATATTCCAACTTAATGCCTATTAACATGCATTTCTATAAAAGATTATAGTTTTAATACTGCATGTTTACTAAATAATAATTTACTTTTAATCTAAAATTTTGGCACCAGGATTGTACTTTCAAAGTGACTTGTAATAGTCATATACTGTGTGCATGTAGATGGAAAATCAATATTGCTAACTTCACCGATGCTTAGATTACAGCTTTTAGTTTCTTTCACCTACCCAAGAGATGCAGTTTAATCCTGCTCTAAAAAAAAGATTATATTATACATTATCCTCAGGAGAGTACAATGCATCAGAAGCCTAGGTGTTGAGAATAAAATAATCTCAGTTATGAGAATTTGCAATATGACCTAAAGACAAAAGCTGACAGCAGACAAACAGAGCAGAGCTCTGTGACAGTCACAGAGATGAAACTGTTTTATTTGAAAGACCCTAGCAGTAAAAAAAAATCCTCAGCGTGCTCTCTGTGGGTCGGAGATGTGAGTGCCTGCGTGTTATAAGGCAACGTGACCGGTTTGAAAATAACGTTCTCACAGTCGTACACAGTGTGTTGGGAGTTCTTCGTGTCACAAATGCAGTGTATTCCTCTGTGGTTGACTTTTCTGCACTCTGGCTGAGGCAAAGGCCAGGAGTTTGTAGATAGGCTTTTCAGCCTTAAAAAAAAACCCCACAGACGAACAACAGCCAACTTTCTTACCACCGCCGTGCTCAGATGATGTTATGAGCGAGAAATGCCAAAGCTCATTTCCGTGACAGCACTTCAGTCAAGATGGGAGCTGAAGGAAATCAGCAAACCATCTCAGAATAACCAGCTGTGGCCACCATCACCAAGGGATGGTGCTTCTTCTTTCCATCTGTGTTAAATAAATGATGCATCATTGTTTGCCAAGTGTTTATAATTGAGACCAAGACACAAAAATACACTTGTAGTTGCACATATACTCTGTAGTTTAGTATAAATAAAACTATAGATCATGGGTTTTCAACTAAAATAATTAAAAGCACAGCTACATAAACTCCTTGCTTATAAAAGTCCAGATAAGCAACTAACATGACTGAATGGAGACAACTGTTTCCTTTTATTGTTTAACCATTACTAATCATTAAATGGTGAAAAATAAAACAGTTCAAAGTGGTTATGTTTGTTTTTGCAGTGCTGCTTGATGACACCATTTTGACCACACCCATGGACTGAAATTCGTCTTGAAACATTCTGTTTTGTCATCGATTGTTTTGTTTTTCAACAAACATGTTAATGATTTGCTAATCAGACAAGAGAGGGTAAATAAAATGAAAAAGAGCTCCAGAGTTAGCCCTAGCAATGTCAGTGAGGGAGGGAATGTCTTTCTCCCATCAGTCACGGTGACACTAGCAAATCATTGACATGTCTGAGCTCTGATACACAGAAGAGGGCTGGTAATGCTCTCATCCGAGGGTGTTACGCTGCCCCGTGACGCAGCATGAGCGGCAGTTTGAAAAGATGTGGCTGGGTGGCTTCACATGTCTTTGAAGTAGCACGTGTCAGCCTTCACCGTCTCCAGCTGGCCGTTGTATGATAGGGGAGAGCTGGCTGGTGGATGGGAGTTCTTTGAAGAATCTGTGAAAGTCTGTGAAGCCCCTTCCTGAACTAATGTTTGTAGCCCTGTAGTTAGTCACGGGTCTGATGCGCTGCCTTCAGCTAAATAATTTACATAAATGCATGTGATTAGATAAGCCACATGAGCAGATCTGCTACTGAATTTGAGCTGGTTCATGCTTAGAAAACTAGAATATGGTCTGTTTTTATGGGTGCAAGTTCATGAATACTGCAATGCAGCATTAGCAATCATAGTCTTATGATTGTGAATTTGCAAGAATTCACACAACAGAACTGAAAAGGCGAATGGAGAATAGGTCAAAATTGCACTTAGGCGAAGAGATGGGGTTAAGAGGCATACATTTTATAACTACGTTTTTGTGAAATCCAATAAAACTGTCTAAGAAACTCCTAGAGTGAAAAATAACATTAGAATTACTACAACTTTTTATACCAAGTGGAATAAGCTCTAAAGGTTAGAGTATAGCTGGGTATTTTTATAAAATGCTGGATGATGCTTTGGCTGATATGAGTTTGGCAGTTGGTTGATACTTTTGGGTTTTCGGGAAAATGTGTATGAACAGACTCCAGGCTAGTGTTGCCAGATTGTACTTTCCCTTCCAGTTGGGCTAAATTCAATCAATAACCTTGTCATTGTAGATTTGAACTGCGTTTGTTCATTATTTATTTGTTTTTGTTGGGTTTAACATTAATTTGGTCCAACTCTCAGTCAAATAGTGAGTTGGATGGTTGTTAAACCAATCTGGAAATCCTGCTTATGTGCTTTGACCGCAATGTCAAGTGCAGTCTCTCTCTCTCTTTCTCTCTCTCTCTCTCTCTCTCTCTCTCTCTCTCACACGCTCGATGAGAACAGCACTCAATTCCTACTCTCCAACTTTTCTGCCACTTCACCACTCTCCCACATCCAGGAGCACTGACTAAAAAATGTAAATGTTCTTGTTTAATGTTAAATGGTTTTAAACTATTAAAATCAAAATTAATACATAAATTCTTGAATTATAGATTGGGCAGTAATATTGCAAGAAAAAGCAATATAATATATATTTTTTAAAACTGAAGAGAGAAAGGGCATTCTCAGGCTCTCTACATATGAAATGAATCCCCAGGTACAGCGTAAACCCACACATCGTCTGCTTAATTAAAAAAAAACAACAACATTTTATTAATTTTTTTTTCAGTTTTAGGAATTGTTTCGAAGTACAGACGCATGACTAAAGGTTAGGGGAAAAGAACATTTCCAACTCATGAGGAACCAAAAAAATACCAGGCCAGAAAAAAGAAATTATTTAATCATCTTTGGTAACTACTCTATCTTGATCAGTGTCCATCGAAGAGAAGTGAGACTCTCCACATTCAAATACAAGGTTTGCCAACTGAGAATATGCTAGTAAATATGGATGTTTGTTTCCCTTTGCTACAAAGGGTGCATGTTTGAATTACACATGCTGTATGTATTCTGTATAGATGTATTGATGAGGAATGTGTACAGAAAAGTATTTTTTTCTATACCCTTTCCATTTCCTCCTTTATTTATTCAACCAGGTTGTTGCACTGATACCAGGCACTCTCTCAGTTTTAGATCTTTTGGATCTGAATAAGAGAAACTGTGAAACTATTTTGTGATACACAAAAGTCTGCATTATTTTCCAAAGGTGATGAGGGAAGGGAAGGGAAGAAGACTGAAACATGAAGTCTGATTGGAATCCACAAAAGTCTTTTCTCATTGTTGTAACGTTGGCCAGTATGATAGTCATGTGCCAATATGCATATAAGCAAAATATAAAAATAAAAATACATCGTATTGTACAAAATTGTGTACGTTTGGTGCCACCGCAAATTTTTAATGTTGTGACTTCTGCAAACACTGAAACTGAGGTGATTTCATAGTATTGTACGGTAATATTTATAGCCTGATTACATGTAAAAGCTGAATGCACAAAAGCATTGATGATTTAAAAGGTGGTACAGCAATGGTTAGCGATGCTGCCTCACAACTCCTCGGTTCGATCCAAAGCATGTGTTGCTGTCTGTGAGACCTTTATCATGTTCTCTCTGCGTCTGTGGGTGTGAGTTTCCTCTAGGTTCTCTAGTTACATCCCACCTCCCAAAAACATGACAGATGGATTGGCTACTCTAAACTGCACCTACTGTAGGTGTGTTAACATGTTTGTGTTTGATGGACTAGCATACTGTCCAGGGTTTATTCCCACCTCACGCCCAGTATTCCTGGGATAGACTCCAGATTCCGGATCACGATGTTACTGAAGATGCATGAATGTGTGAATGTACTGTAAATGTGTCAAAGTGGCACTCAGAAACGACTCATGACCAAAAATTAATTTCAAGATACAGTTGAGGACATAAGTTTACATAGCTACGCCTTGCAGAATCAGCAAAATGTCAATTTTTTTTTTTTTAATGAGAGGGATCATTAAAATGGCATTTTTAAAAATTTTGAACTGTCCTGAATAAGCTATCTTACATATTCGATGTTTACATATAGTCCACAAGACACAATAATAACTAAATTTACACAAATGAACCAGTTCAAAAGTTTACACACGCCTGATTCTTAATCCTGTGTTTCATTACCTGGATGATCAACGACTGTTTTTATGTTTTGTGATAGTTGTTCACGAGTCCCTTATTTATCCTGAGTTAAACTGCCCACTGTTCTTCAGAAAAATCCTCCAGGTCTTGCACATTATTTGGTTTTCCAGCATGTTTGATGCCCTTCCAACAGCGGCTATATGATTTTAAGATCCATCTTTTCACACTGAGGACAATTGAGGGACTCAAACACAACTATTACAAAAGGTGCAAACATTCTCTAATGCTCAAGAAGGCAACATGATACATTAAGAGCTGGGTGGGTGGGGTGGGGGGTGTAAACTTTAGAACAGGATGGTCGATATAAATTGTTGTTATTTTGGAAAAATGATCTTATTTTTTTATTTAGTACTGCCCTTCCAGAGTTACATAAGATATGTACATGCTCAAAAATAATTATAATAATTATAAAAAATAATTATTCGAAAATAATTATTCAGGGCAGTACTAAATAAAAAACAAAATACATTGTTTATGATTTCTCTCTTCTGCAAGGTGTATGTAAACTTATGACCTTATGAACTTATAACTTATGATATTTCCTTTAACGTTTTATGCATAAAATAAAAATATGTCGTCTTGATATTTATGTTCACTAGTTTGTGTTATTTGGTCATGAAAGTAATGCATTGTGCGGCACTGAACTCAGTCTGTGCCTCCACACTATTTTGGGGGACTTTTTGAGTCTTTGGCTTATGAACAAGTTAATCAGCACATTATTATAAAACGTTTATAATCCTCTCTTGGTCAGCTCATTAGTGCAGAATGAAGATTTACCACGGTTCACTTCCTCATGCCTTCAAAGCTCCCTTTGATGTGAACGACGGGGAAGAGCCACGAGCGCCTCGCTGCGTGTCCATGACCTTGGCGCCTGTTTAACTCTCGGTAGAGATGCCGGCACGCATATTAAGTCCGGCGCGTGCCTGTTTTGTCAGAGGAAAAAACTCGTGGACCACTTATCAACCGGTCAATTATAGGCATTAGCGACCCTGACAGTGTTCTGATGCACTGCTCTGAGGCAGCCGAAGTGCACACAGATGAATAGATGGTAATTAATACATACAGCCCTCTTGAGAGCGCGATGCTGTCTCGTGGCAAATTGCACCATCAGTAAGCTCGTGTGCTTTCACTTGCGGCTTTCCCAAGGCGCTTACTGATTAATTATGAGTAACTGATTATTATGTATAAATCTTTATCGTTATTATGTATCTGATGTTGAAATTTTCTCAGATATAATCTCAAAACAGTCTTAGAAGTCTATATAAGACAGAAAAGATTGTTAGATCGAATCTGAGGGCATGAATGTGTTGTAAAACCTCTCAGAGCAACAAGGGAAGAGAGGGGTCAATTAGTAACACTGCACTTGTCTACAAAAGATCAGCAACTCGATTTTAGCTCAACAGAACCTCTCTGAAAGAAAGACTTTGAGGGAAGAAAGAAATCTTCCTCATCTGGAGAACATTTTCTATGCAAATGAAACCAACACAGGCTCATTTTGATCACTGGCTAGTGATCAGTTAGCATGATTGATAGTTGCTAAGCTGGTTAGCTAGCATGTGAGATTTCAAAATGGCTGACAGTATGGGATCAGTTGTAACAGTGCTGCCAATACAAGTATTTATAGATATTTAACAAGTCAAACATGACCCCAATGACGTTGATGGAGATGCCACCAACAAGTCTAGTCCTATTATTACTAAATTGTGTACCAGAACTACCCTTAAAATATACTTCAAATGTGAAGGAAACTACTGAAGAAAAACTATTTTAGATGTTTGACCTTGTGACCTTGATTATGTTTGGATCTGCTGGTTACAGTGATAATTCTATACCAATCCTACAAACATTCAGCCACTTGTTCTTATGATCCACTCAGTGGCAGAGGCATAACAATATACAAAAAAGATTCCACTTACATAAAACGGTTTCCTATCTGAATAGGATGAAGCTGAAATGATTGACGTGTTTAAGCATCATGCAAGGCCCAAAATATATGCATCTGCATGAAGAAATGCTTCATGATGCAAACATTGTAGAATGACATAAGAGTTCTTTACCAGTGATAAAATAGTTTGCAGACTTTATGAATTTCTGTTACAACCCCACCCATGTTGGTCCTTCGATGAAATTTTATATATCGTTTGATATGAAAATGAAAATGGTATTTGTTTATTATGAATAATTAACAGATAAATGTACCTGTCGTGTGTCAAAAGCTGGAGCTTAAGAATATTTTGCTCATGATATTTCTCCCATACACAGTCACTGGAACAGCCTACCAGTCTGTCAAGATCTAGTGGAAAACCAGAAAACAGCAAAGGAGGATTAGATCTGGAATGGGATGTGGTGTCCGTGTGTGATGGTCAGAGAGCCACATACTGTACTTTTGGCCATATATGGTAGCTTTGCTCTGTTTGAAGAGAAGTATGTCATCTGCATTTCTACTGCAAATATTCATGGTGTTCATATCCTGTGTACTGCATACTGTTCTAAGGTTTAGTCTAAGTAAGCCAGATTCACTGCTATAAAATGATTTTCCAAAAGGAAGTGTCATCAAACACATAATTAGCCCATGCAAAATCAAAATTCACTTTTATATATATATATATATATATATATATATATATATATATATATATATATATATATATATATATATATATATATATATATATATTTGCACAGTTATGCTGATTCAGATTCTGTGCTCCCCAAGACCTTGTTTACCAAATCTCACTTCAGTTAATAATGTATTAGAATGGCTCTTAAGAAAGCATCGAGTATTTATCTAATGGAAAAGGTCAAGGGAAAGACGACAAGGACATGTTCAAACACAAACAGCAATTCAGCCGAGCTCTTTGCTGACAGACCCATACTGTGAGATGTTAGCTGAGTTTTATTTATTTATTTTTTTATCCTTCTTTAGGCTAGAGTTTACACATTCAACCGGTTTATAAGGGCAGACTCTATTAACTTTTCTACACACCACATATCAAATCTCTGCTTATTTCTACAGCCACTTCTTCCCATTCCCTCCCATTCCTCTCTGCACTTTCTGATCATTTCTCCATCTCGCTCCACTTCATCTATTCCCTCAGGAACTCTTTTATATCCTCTGTCTCAATAATCGATAGCCCATTTCACTATCACAGCAGTCACGTTATTGATAAATTCGCCAGTTTAATGTGACTTCACTGACTGTCAGTCAAACCTGAGTCTCAGTGGATGTTTATGTCAGATGAGAGCCTTGATGAATGCCTATACTGCAGTTTAAGTTTCCCTGCCTGCTTTCTGATTAGTTCAATGTTTGGTGTCAGGACAGCTCAGCTTTTAGAAAAAAAAAAAAAAATAGTTTAATGAAAGAGACTGGAAGTCTGCCTATGTCTGTCTGTGAAGGGGAAGAAATAGGGAAACAGATTTGCTGTCTATTTTTAGACGTGAAGCACTTATTGAATCTCACTTGACAGTCTCCTCATCTGCATAGATTCCAGGAGGGTGACGTTGCTATGCATCCAAAAATTAAAAAATGAGACTACATAGTTAAACCTCACCACCCAATCAAATATATTGTTAGTTACAAAATATATACTCGTGAAATAGCAGACACTTTTTTGTCTGCTGACAAAATCTCAGCAGTATTACCTAGTAATACTTTTTTTTGGTCTGCTTCTACCGCATAACTATTCTCTCTTAGACTCTTCCTTGTATTACCGTTTGCATTTCAGGTAGGCATTGACACTAAGCAAGCTTGTCCATTAGAAGAAGAAGAAGAAGAAGAAGAAAAGATTATTACTGATAAATACCTGCTCTTACTTATTTATTTATTAATTTCTAATGGCATCGCATATTCTTCTGGTTTCCTGTTACCTTGAAGGAGTACTCAAGCATTTTTCAAGAGTTTATACACCCCATCTGTTCACTTTCTTAACAAGAAATGGTTTTACATTCAGTATGAGTGGAAATTAAATCATTTCCTCTGCTTAAAAAAATCCAAACAACTTCCATTAAGCCTCTCAAGGACAGCTTTATAGAAATATTTCTGCTTAACTTTATGGCCTTGAGCTGGCTGTGTAGATGAACACTCTGTTTTGATTTCACAGCAATCAGTTACTTGCAATATGTACCAGTTTGAAATAGATCACAGGTTGTAAATGTCAATACTAGACATTGAGATCCAACCCCTGCAATCAGACAGTAGTGAAGTAAATAGCTGATTCCTAGAACAGAAAACAGAAAAAACATTATACCCAGATAATAATAATTTTGTCAATACAAAACTTTGGAGTGAAACTGAGGAGTCCAAACACTTGAATCCAAACCCAGAACTGATTCTTGTTTGGTGGAGTGGCTCATAATCACAGGTTAGTTTTCATTTAGAAGAATTCTAGACCAAACCGTGGATCAATTGTGCAATGTATCACTTGGTGTACGCAGGTTTGCGAAATTGCAGCCACTAGGTTCATCTGTTTGTTGTTGTTTTTTTATGTTCCCCTGGAACCAGGACTCAAACAACAAATGAATACGTGAAAATGGATCCGTTCTTGTATAAGAAGTTTTTTTTTTTAGCCATGCAGGCCAGCGTGAGATTTCTACAAGTTGTTCCATTTGCTTTTGAATGCCTTATTCACTCCATATATCAATAAAGAATCCGATCTCCTCCCTTTGCCATAATAACAATTTCCCTGCGAAACCTGAAGCAGGAAGTAATGAGACCAAATAAACCAATCACATTACTCAACATGCGGCACTGAGCATGAACAGCTTCCAGACACAATTCTTCCCTTAAAAACATAAACCTCATCAGTTTGGCAGTATTTTACTTTGGAAAACATTATATTCCTGTTATAATAGTCATAATAGTGTACTATGGCATTGATCAAAATTGCATGTACTGAACCCACCTTTTCCTGTCCCCGAAGAAGGTCCTAAATCATGTGCTATTAAATTTTCCTCCCTTGCATATGCACCACACTTGCTTTGCTATTCCGATTCCTTTTCAACCTATTCACAACATTTTCCCTTCTGATGCGATTGACAGCACAGGGCTGGAGATCTTTGTAGGTGTATACGAGAGACTGTGTGCCATGCTGATGGAATATATATCATGCCTATATTGTGCAATGGCAACCATGTTTGTCTCTGCAACAATAAGAAATGTTATCATATCAAGAGAGAGAATTCAAGATATTCATGATGTGATAGAGATAAAGAGAAAGAAGGGGAAGTTAAAATGTGTGTGTGTGTGTGTGTGTGTGTGTGTGTGTGCCTACTCAATCAGGTCGAGTGCCTGATGCCAAGATACTGATAGGATTTTGTGTCTCCTCTGACACCACAATCCCTCAATACTTAACGGGAGGACAATGAGATGACTGATCCTTGCTCCATTCTGCCACTCCACACATGCATGCACACACACACACACACACACACACACACGCACACACACACACAGACACACACACACACACACACACACACACACACACACACTGTTTGCTGCTCCACTTACAGAGCGTTCTACAGAATGGCTCTGAAATGCCAGGTGTGTCAAAGACATGTCCAAAGGCCATTAAGACTGACATTATCTTTTACAGAGAGAGAGAGAGAGAGAGAGAGAGAGAGAGAGAGAGAGAGAGTTGAGAACCAAGTGAGTCGATGCCATTTTGCACACCTCCATGAGTTGTGGGACTGAGCTAGAGGTGTTCTGACCAATCTTGCCTAGTCCCTCAGACACACTTGACCAATCCCGTCCACTCCCCAAAGAGTTCAAAGTAATCCCACCAACTCTTGCAGAAACTTTGATCAATCCCACATGATCCTGCAGCTCTTATTGTTTGCACCTAACTGCAATATTTTCCCACAAACGTAGTTTGTTCTCTCTCTCAAAGTATATTCCTGCAAACACCATGTATGCTCACGTTTAATGACCGTGGCACTCTTTGTTCCTGCAAGCTTCATTGTATTGGGTTCTGATATACACATCTGGATTGAGCCACTATACAGTAGACCACAGTGTATCCCACTCTGTTTTACCCAGTGGTCACAGAATATACAGTACTTTGGATTCAACGCAACCTTCAACAGTATAACTCAGTTACTACAGATGAATGAAAGTTCGAATACATCTCTTAGTACTGTACATATTAAAGGTCACCATGTTGACTGTGTACAAGACATCAACTAATTGGATGAAAAGAGGAGATATGTTTAAGATCATGATGGAGCAGAACTGATTTAAAATGGACCTTTAGCCAGAGCTTGAGGATGCAAATCAAAAGGCTTCCTTCCACTTTCTCTCTTCTTTTGCACTTGGAGACGAGTAATTTGTCCTGCGTTTCCATGCTAACAGGCCATTCTAACTTTGCGAGCCAGACAAAGCTCCTGTCATCTGTTTGCTTAATGAGGTACAAATAAGAGGCAGTAAAGCTGGAGGTATCTGCGTTAGGGCTCTGTGTGATAGCGATGCGGAACGGATTGGCTCATCACAGATGAGTTACTGACAGCTGCGTTAATATTCAGATCCTCACTGCACCACTTTATCAGCTTATTACTATGTCAGCCGCTCTCGCTCTCTGTTTTCCTATGTGTCTCACTTCCTGATGTTTTGTCTTGCTTTTTCGTTATACTCTCCGATCACCCATTTTCCCTCTCTCCATTTTTTCCCCTTTGATTGTCTTCTCTTCCTCCTTTGTACTCCCCCCACCACATCCCCCCCCTACAAAAGCCACCAACCCACCCACCCAAAAGAAGCCTGCCTGTGAGTGCTCTTTTCAGCTAGTCGGCTGCTGACTGTTGATTGAGGATAATTACACCGATTTGATGGCAGCTTTTCAGAATTCTACGCTTGCTGAGCAGTCGGCCCACACGCCTGACGTGACCGGTCACGGAAAGGCGCTTTCACAATGCTACCATTTTTTTTTCTTTTCTTGTGAATAAAATTGCTTGTCCACATGACAGGCTACAATTCACATCTGCTATAAGTGCATTCTCCCTGAAAGAATTTTGCAGCTGTGCTTTAGATTGTGTGAATTGGATTAGCTGTAAGTGCAAATAACAGCTGGGTATTTGATTTCGCTCATGGCGTGTCGAAGGTGTTGGAAAGTAATACGGTCTCAGGTACTTTTGTGGTATTGAAGCTAAACTTTTTTATCCATGTCTACAAGATCTCACATTTATAAAAGACCTTATGAATCCTTGGTGCAGACAGCACTGACTTTTTTTCCATACGATTTTAGAACTCACTATAAATAAGCTCTTTATGTAGGGTTTTTTTTTTTTCCTTTAAACCATAAATGTAGAGGATTCAGGCTTATCTGCTGTCTAACATGCTCTGGTAATTACTGCATGATCTACCAGTGAGAAATCCTTCACTACCTCCCTCTGTGGCTGTCAGAGCAATAAACAATCCAAGGTTTTTTGTTTTTTTACACGCCCGGGATCTGACCTCTACACCAGGCCGCATCCTCTCCGAGAGTTATTGTAAAACACATCTGAACGATCTCTGTGTCTGAGTCTATGTATGTGTGTGCGTTCGTTTGTGTTGGTGCTTGTGCGTGTGTGAACCCACACACTAGACTGACAGCTCTTACGATCACCCCTCTGGCCTACACGCACAAACATATACACAACTTCAGGGATGAAAATGTGCTGGCACGTGGGTGGTGAATTCTAAGTGAAAGTAAACAGCGAGTGGGCAGAAGCTCTGATTGACATCATTTACTGTGTGATTTTTATACACTTAGTTGTGTACTAGGGAATATAACAACAAGCTGAAAAACTTGCCTTTTTACCTTCTCTGTTCATGCCCCTAATCTAATCGTGCCCAATTCTGTAACTGTTTTTTTCTTCCACAACCCCTATAGTCACCTAACCATTTAGACCAATTTAATGATGAGAAATTTCATGCAGTGTCTCTCAGCTGAACAACTTCAACTTTTCGTTAACAAACCAATGGAACGTGAAGTGATGTGAATTATCAACAGTATATAAAGAAAGGTAATGTTAGCTGGCTAGCAAACTACCCAAATGTTGTTGATATTGTGATAGCTTGCTATTAAGTTTGTTAGCTAGCTCATGTTAATTCATATATGTTTCTTGCTACATAGTTAGCTATTTAATAAAGATGCTCCTTACATGTTATCCGGTAATATATATACAGTACTTTGCAAAAGTTTTAGGCACATGCAAAGAAATGCTGTAGAGCAAAGATGCCTTCAAAATAATTAAATTAAATGTTTCTACATTTAAAAAAAAAATACTGCAAAGAGAAGTAAACAGTAGTCAATGAAACAAAGTCAATATTTGGTGTGACAAAAACAAAAAATAGTGCAGTTTTATAAGGAAATGCGCTGTAAGTTTTATTGAGCATTTTGCAGAACCAGCCACAGTTGTTCTGGAGACATTGACTGTCGCGTTCGTTTCTTATTTTTGCAGCCGCCTTCATTGTGTTTTTTTGTCTGAAAAGTGTCTCTTGCATAATATGCTGCTTTCTGTACTGTCATGCAAACATTTTTCTGTAACATTTAATTTTGTGCTAGAAAACTAATGTTTGGAAAACTAAAATGTGTTTTTGTGTTTTGTACTGGCTTGACAATGTAGAAGTCATAAAATAATAAATAGGGTGCCTAAAACCTTTGCACAGTATTGTGTGTATACACACACAAACACACACACACACACACACACACACACACACACACACACATTATATATATATATATATATATATATATATATATATATATATATATATATATATATATATATACTGTATATATATATATATATACATATATATATATATATATATATATATATATATATATATATATATATATATATATATATATATATATATATATATATATTAGATTATCATTGAATTCTAAACAGGATGTCACAGCAAGGTCACATATCTGAATAGAGTTTCTTCGGTGGCTTATTTCCTGTTTTAAGTATATCGTAAGGGTATTTCACGCATACAAATCAGTAACAAGGTGGCTTGTATTTTTTTTTGTTGTTGTTTTGCCAGCTCACTACAGCCACCATTTTTTCCCTCCCTGACTCAATAATGGCTAACTAGCTAAAATGTACTGCAGATTTAATCAAGTATAATTTCAACCTATTTTAAATCATTTTAATTTGTGTATCCTGCTTCCCTTTCTTCATCTCATCTCTTATCTTTTTTCTCCATCTCCTGACTCCACCATGAGTCAGATCAGTCATCTCAGGAGCAGGAGGGTGATTAATAGGCAATTGGCAGTCACACACAGCCTGACAAATATCCAGTCACGCACATCTTTATCTCTCTTTCACAGCCCGTGTGTGTGTGTGTGTGTGTGTGTGTGTGTGTATTCACAAAGAAACAGTCCTCAGTGTATACATACATTTGAGGTGTTTTATATGTACACAAGCAACATATTCATACTGAGCTATGATTCTGTCTATAATTGTTGGTGATGCTGAGATTCATCTGAAGCATGCAGATTTATTCATGTTATGATGATGTTTCTATTTTTCTTGGAATCATGCAACACATCTAGGTATTGTTCTGCACGCACACACACACACACACACACACACACACACACACACACGGGATGTATTGAGCATGCGCTACTTTTTGTTTGTGATTGTTTATGTTGTACTAGGCGTTGAAGGAGCTGGACAAATTAAGACCTTATCATGCTGATGTCTTTGATCCTCTTTAATCTCTTGTCTGTGTGGTTGGGTGTGTGCACATGATTTCAGAGTCAGCCCCTAATTTTTATTCCTTCTTTCCCACAAAATAAGACAACGCTAATAACACATGTGGCCGACATTTTCTAGGTATTTTTCTGTCCATTGGGGCTGGATGTAACCTAGATAAGTGTTTGGCATAATTGTAAAGAGGAATTAATTATCATTCATTTATTATCAATAAGCATGGTGCAATATTTAATCAAATCAATTACTCTAAATGCCTGAGTTGCCATTCCTAAATACATAGGCATATCTCATTTCATTGGATTTTTTGAAGAAGTTGTTTACATGCAACAAAAAAAAGCAAAAAACATATTCCTTATATAAAACATATTCCAAAGCATATTCCAGGGATGGGACTCAGAATTCGGGGAATCAACATATTGTCTTAATCTGAATCAGGCAATAGGATCGTGGTGTTTACATGACTCATTACTAATTAGAATATTTCCAAATTCTGATTAATATCAGAATATTGATGCGCATGTAAACATAGTCATTGTATTTATATTATACTGTCATGACATACGCTCACCGACCACTTATACTTGTACACCTACTCATTCATGCAAATATCCTATCAGCTATTCAGGTAGCAGCAGCGCAATGCATAAAATCATGCAGATATCACTCCAGGGTTTCAGCTAATGTTCACATCAAACATGTCAGATGGGCTAGTTTGAGTATTTCAGAAAATCTCTCACACAGCAGTCTGTAGAGTTTACATGGAATGTTACAAAAAACAAAGAACTGAGAGCAGCAGTGAGCTGCCAGTAGTAAGGAGAATAGCCAGAGTAGATCAAGCTGACATGATGGCAAGAGTAACTCAGATACAACAATGGTAAGCAGAAAAGCATCTCAGCATACACAACACATTGAACCTTGAGACAGATGGGCTACAACAGCATAAGACCACATCAATTCCAGTCCTTCCTCTCAGCCACGAATACAAATGGGCACAGGCTCACTGAAACTGGACCATTTAAGAAGGGAAAAATATTGTCTGGTCAAAGTCATTTCTCATTCTGATGTTTGATGTGAACATTAACTGAAGCTCCTGACCTGTATCTGCATGATGTTATGCATTGCGCTCTTGCCACATGATTGGCTGATAGGATAATTGCATGAATGTGCAGGTGTATATGTGTACATCCTAATAAGTGGCACGTGAGTGTATATAGATGGTAAAGATGCCATTGTGTTTGTGATAAGAGGAGGTTTTTAAAGGCAGTAACTTGCAGTTTTGGACCAAAGTAAATTGGAAAATACCACTTTGCTAGCAGATCTTGAATGTCACATCCCTGACAAAAAAGAGCCCTTTGTACCTTGAGTGCATGTGTGTGTGTGTGTGTGTGTGTGTGTGTGTGTGTGTGTGTGTGTGTGTGTGTGTGTGTGTGTGCCCAAAAGAAAGAATCAAACGTTAACAGGTGCTGGAGAATTCAAGTTATTTCTCCATTTTTACATCACTATAAAAATATTTTGCTTGCGAGTATGACCGCTGTCACTCCACCTGTATCCTTGCACATATCTCCCCGAGATCGCCACACCAGTCCGAGCCAGCATCACTTGGCTAGCTGGGGAAATAATCTCCTCCGACCTTATCCGTAGCTGTAATGGAAAAGGAGCAGTAATCTATTCTGACACAGTGAGGGACTTGCTCCTGCAGAAACCATCTCCATATTAGATTTTTTTTCCCTTCTCTGCTCTTATGCTGTTTGCTAGAATATCATTTGGAGCAAATGTCATTTCTGACGAACCATTTGGAGGAGCTGATCTTATTAATCGCGCCTGAGACCATGACAGCCCGATTAAAGGATGGAGCCTGTGTGCTTGGGCATCCCGCTTCTCTGCTTTACCCTGAAGGAAGATGAGGAATGTGTGGAGGAGGGGCACTGAGTGTGTGTGTGTGTGTGTGTGTGTGTGTGTGTGTGTGTGTGTGTGTGTGCACTTAAAGAATGTGTGTACTACGTTACTGGAGGTCAAAATATCTTACAGGTAGAGTAGAGTTTGTTACCATGGATGTAGGTCTTTATTATTAGTAGTAGGGGTGTAAAGATGCAAAAAGTTTAAGATGTGCATTTTGGGGATATGCAATTAACATCATGGGAATTAGCATTCAATTTAACATGCATCTAATGCAATGTCACTGTTTGAACACCAGAGGTCCCAATCTGCGCAACCAATAGAGTTAAAATAATTAATAATAATAAACGCACACTGGGCCTTATAGATCACCAAAACTGAAATGTATTATATGATCTATGGTTACATCACCACAATGGAACAGTTAGCACACATTAGAACTCTTCAGTAGCTTTCAAATGACACCAGTCCTGCACCACAGCGATCTATGGTGCCCGAGAAAGAGGTAATGGAAGAAGGGCATTTTAGCCAACTTTGGAGCTCTATTCCGGTTAAAATGTCAGCTCAGCTGCTGCTACAAAGCTCATTATACTTCGATCGATTATTTTCAGAGACTTGGTTTATTAAATCATATTTTTGGATGATTTTATAAATGTATTTATTTACTATATTTGACCATTTTAAACATCTGTTCATAGCAATTTTTTTAAAATTTAGTTTTACACAGCCAAACTATGCATTGTTTTGTTTATGAAAAAAAAAGGAGTCTTTTCAGTCATCATTTTTGTTCAAAATATTATGAGAAACAAATTGAATCAAATTAAGAAGCCAGAATCATGAATCAAATTGAATTGTGACTGCTACACCCCTATTTACTAGTGCACTAATTATTTATGGGCGGCTATGGCTCAGGTGGTAGAGCGGGTTGTCCACTAATCATAGGGTTGGCGGTTTGATTCCTAGCCCACATGGCTCCACATGCCGAAGTGTCCTTGGGCAAGACACTGTAACCCAAGTTTCTCCCATTGACAAGTTAGCGCCTTGCATGGTAGCTCTGTTACCATTAGTGTGTGAGTGAGTGAATGAGACACAGTGTAAAGCGTTTTGGATAAAAGCTCTGTATAAGTGCAGACCATTTACCATTTAGGTATTTATTATATACTATTTATTTAAGATTTTTATCAAAAGAATTTCAGCCACTGTGTGTTTCTGCTATGTTCTTTCCCTTCTTTCCTTCCTTCCTTCCTTCCTTCATTCCTCCCTTCCTTCATCCATCCATCCATCCATCCATCCATCTATCCTTCCATTCATTCATTCATTCATTCATTCATTCATTCATTCATTCATTGTCTCTGTGTTTCTCAGTCCCAGTGAAGGAGGCATGGCCTTTGTGAATGTCAACCTCAGTGAAGGAGGCGTGGTCTCAGTCAGTCTCAGTGAAAGATGTGTGGTCTCTGTGCTTGTCTGTCCCAGTAAAAGAAGTGTGGCCTCTCATTCCAGAAACGATTTTTTTTTTCCAAAATCAAACCATTTGCATCACACTGTAATAAATCATGCCATATTGAATTGTTGGCTGCTTTAAATATATATTTCATACATGATTACTGTGCATTCTGTGTATAATTGCAGAAGAGGCATGCGATCATAGTCTAATAGCATGATGTTGAAATGATATGCTGATGCATATGTGTGCACTGAGCTGTTGAATGATGCCTTGATTGCACACAATACGTCACACATACTGTAGTGTAGGGGCAGATGTGTGAACTTTACATGCACCCCTGCGGAGAAGCAGTAGGACACACACACACACACACACACACACACACACACACACACGCACACACGCACACACAAACACAAATTTTTAAGCTCAAGTGATGCACTCCCAGAAAGACTAGTCCCTCTCTCTCTCTCCTGCTTCACACAGGGCAGAGAGGATGAGGGGAAAATGAGAAGCAAAGAGCGATTCAGTTCCTTTGGAGAAACCCAATGTGGTGTTACCAGGGGCTATGAGGGGATTCTCTCTCAGACTTGCTCTCCTTCTCTTTTCAGTTGGCAGCATAAAAGGAGAAGTGAGTGGAAAAAGGAAGAGATGGCAGGATATAGAAGGTTTGGTATGGTTTTATAATATAACAGTGCGCAAGGTCACCTTGACTTAAGACTAAAAAGAGCTTACTGAAGTATAGAGTAAGCACAGCGGGATCAGGAATGTGTCAGTTTTGTGAGTTTTCTGGTGACATTACATGTGAATGATGAATGTTTATGTGTGCGTGTGTGTGTGTGTGTGTGTGTGTGAGTGCAGCCGTCTGCTCAGTATGTAAACAGTCATTAGGATGCTCAGTGGACCGAAGCCACGGGCAGCACAGCCATTGATGCAGCACTGACCACTGATCCGTATTAATGATGCGATGCCTCCAATTCTGCATCCAAAGACCAGGCCATGAAAGCCAGCCATCAGTGAAAGCACACATAAACTGTGGACACGCTGGCTCTCTGAAGTCCAGTTTGGTCTGCCTCAGAGTCCCTGCTGCAAACTGAGGCGCATCTGTATATTTCCCATCATAACTCTGGCTTCATTATGCAAGGCAACAGTGTACCACAAATGTGTTATATAAAAATGGAAATATCATGCAGGGAGATGAACAAATAAAAAGGAAATTGAGGGACGCCAGGCAGTGAAGAGTTTGCAGAACTGTGGCTGGGAAATAAACAGTCCTGCTATGCTGCTTAAAGTTAGGGTCAACGATTTGTCAGAAAATCAGAAAACCTTTTTGTAACATTCGGTGGTTTGCTTCACTTTTAGGCAGAAATCACTAAATTCTCTGCTCATAGAAAAAAATATATTATCATTATTATTGTTTGCAACCTAGGCTCTGTAAATGGTAGAAGAAAAATATCAGTTTGGAATCTACTTGCCTGTCAATCCGATAAGGTCCAAAAAAAACCATTCTAGCCAAGTCCTGTGTATTGCGGCATGGACTTGGAGTAAATACAGAAGGAAAGGACTGCCAAATCGCAAATTGTAGCTTCAAAGAGCTTCCACTGAGCTGCTAATGATAATAATATTGCCCATCTGACCTACTACTGTAGTTGCCAGACTTGGGTAAAATAGCCAAAACCCTTATTCCATTAAAAGTACTGTTAAAAAACTAAAAGTAAAAATATTCATCCAAAGAACTATTTGAGTGAGAAAGTATAGTGGAAAAACTACTCAAGTAGCACATTACAGGCTCAGATTTACATTTTAGAACAAACATTGTCTATAATGGTGATAGCGAGGACATGACAATAATTTGATGTACAACTTGGAGACAGAAATCGCTTAAACTCATGTTTTAATATTTGCAGCAAGGTGAAAATGTGTTACGCATGGCATTCTCTGTTTGTGAGCTAGCTGTCAAAGCTACTTTTAGCATACAACAGTATCATAATCTATAGCTGTAACATTTAAACATTTTCATTAGCTGCAAGGCTTAATATCTATATGCTTTATAATAAGAATAACCTTATAAACAGTAGTAGTGAGATTTTATATATATATATATATATATATATATATATATATATATATATATATATATATATATATATATATATATATATTCATTAATTCCCTATACGGTATACATTCACCGTATGTGCTCACTACATCACTACATACATAGAACTTACATGGTGCACTACACCAATCAGCCATAACATTAAAACCCCCTGCCTAATATTGTGTAGGTCCCCCTTTGCGCCGCCAAAACAGCTCTGTCCCGTCAACACATGGACTCCACAAAAGCTCTGAAGGTGTGCTGTGGTATCTGGCACCAAGACGTTAGCAGCAGATCCTTTAAGTCCTGTAAGTTGCAAGGTGGGACCTCCATGGATCGAACTTGTTTGTCCAGCACATCTAGTAACTGTTCTGTGGGTTTAGACAGCTAGCCTTCACTCCCCACATGAATCAGTGAGCCTTAGGTTGTCCTTCCTTGGACCACTTTTGGTAGGTCCTAACCACTGGAACACCACACAAGACATATTTTGGAGATGCTCTGACCCAGTCATCTATCCATCACAATTTGGCCTTTGTCAAAGTCGCTCAGATCCATACACTTGCCCATTTTTCCTGCTTCCAACACATCAGCTTCAAGAACTAACTGTTCACGTGATGCCCTCTATATCCCACCCCTTGACAGGTGCCACTGTATTGAGATAATCAATGTTATTTACATCACCTGTCAGTGCTTTTAATGTTATGGCTGATCGGTGTATATGAGAACATAATGGTAAAAATCTGGCCGAGTGAAACAAAGTCAGTAAATTGACTTGTGTTACATTGAAAATACCCCTAATTTCTACTCCTATTTATTTACATTTATTCAAAAAAAGTTCCAGGAGTAAATGTCATCACCTATCACCTGCTCGAGGACAGCGCGTCTTGCAAGCTCCAAAAACTATTTTTCTATTTGCTACTTATTGATGGACATCCCATTGTCTGAAGCCTTTACTATATATTTATTACAATATTAAATATTGAATTAGTGTTTTTTATCAGCAATATTTACATTTTTGGAAAATGACACCCAAAACCTAGCACATAAACCAGCTTCATGTTCAAATAACCGTATGTATTATCAACCCATTTTTTTCCGGCACAAGCTGATCATTGTTCATTTTCAAGGGAATACACACTCATCCTGTTTCACTGCAGTGCTGCCAAGCAGATTACAATGAGACAAAAGCACAGGTGTGTGTATACACAGTAAATAAGTAAATACACATAGGATGCCTGCCTTCGACTGGTCCAGAGGCCGATTTTGTATGCCACAGTAACTCCTTGATGAACAGCCACACTTCCCCAGCCTTCAGCTCAGATAAGATCCAATCATCTGATGCCAATTACCCAAATAAAAAGCTTCATTCTGTCCCTCAGGGCTATTACACACTACAGAGTATCTGTGTAGCCAAAGGCACTTTAGGGGAAAAGTAATTGCACTTGGATTGTAGCAGACTGATTGACTGACTGACTGAGTGGGGTTTCGTTTGCTGAAAAACTGTTGGCAAATTCAAAATGATGAATGATGTCTTTCATAAGGTGGTCAGAAATATCAACCACCAGTAATGACAAGTCAATATGGCCTGCACTAATTAATCTCTGTGACTCAATAACGAGGTTTAATCACTTCATTACACAAGTTCATTAGACCTCAAAGCCTCAGGGGTTTAAAAGAAAGCCCTAAAGACACCATAAGTTAGACTTATGCATTTTGTCATTTGTCATATGATTTTCTGTGATCCATTTCTCAACATTCTATGCCTGCAATGACATTAGCTGCAGAAATTGTGGCACCATTTTGCGGCTAGTGCTTGGCACAACCTCCATGCCATCTGTCTCCAGTGAGGACATCGCCCATAATGCATTTGTCCCTCAAAGGCAGAGCAGATGACAGAGACTGAGAAAGGCCATTTTAGCCAACGATCACAGGAAGCCCATTTTTCTCTCTCTCTCGGCTGCAAACAAATGGCATCATCAGGCCATCAAAGGGCATCATGGGTGATTGAATGGCAGCATTACCCTTCAGTAAAGATGGGAGTAGCACGAGGCACACAGTTTCTGCTTCTGTGTTAGAATCATACAGCTGTGTGTGTTTCCTTCATGAATACCTGATACAGGGGTAGAAAGGCAACCATACTGTAGCAGTTTCAGTTTGAAAGTCTAAGTCAAGAGCTCATCGCTGGGATTTGAAATCACAACCTTCTGTCCTTCACTAGTATAAATCAACACAAACATCTCCAAAGTCCAGGACTGTAACCCAGCCTTGGCATTTGGGACTGTAGCCCCAAATAATTCTCCACTTGGAGAGGTTTGTCACATCTCAGCGTCAGTAAGAGAAGTGGAATTTTGTATCGTTGGTGAACAGAGTTTTGTATTTTATCCTCACTAAATGGAGGCAAGAACAATCAGACAGGGTTTACAGGAAAATATGTGGAAATACTCATGTCTTATTGGCTTACAGCTCTCAGCTCTGCCAAATGCTAGCTCACACAGTCAGTTAGTTTGAGGGGAAAAATGGATATACGGCATTTTTTTTTTTTTTTTTTTACCAGTAAAGAGGCTGAATGTACTTTCCATGGCACTAAACTTACCTAGTGTTGTGTTAGATATCCAAAATGTTTGATATTTTATCAGTCTGATTGTCCTGCACACAGTGATAACACCTGAGGCAAGTTTTATGATAGATCCAACTTTTTGTCCAATTTTCACATTTTTTAAGCAATTAACCCTGACATCCAAGAAACAAATGCATGGAAACAGTCTAATCTAGAAATACACTTTTAAACGTTTTTTGATGGAGAAGAATCTGGGCTCAGCCCTGGATGATTACGCCCCTGCCACCTTAACTCTACACCTTAAATAATAAGATGATAATAATACTTTCCATGTATATAGCATCTTTGTAACACTCAAAGTCACTTTGCAAAAATAAAACAAATAAATAAATACAACTAGGATACAAGTGAACAAACCATGGTGCACCACCAAGCGGCACTTGAAACGAATCCTGCTTTGACCTTTCTTCTTAACATCTGCCAGTATCATATTTAAAGTGCATTATGGTGTAAATAATGTAGCCATTTCCTTTTACCATTGCTTTGTAAGGTATGTCATCATATATTCAGTCTACATATATTGGAACTGAGGTGTTGTGTACAGCGTGCCAAACGAGGTTCGCAGAACAGATGTTGTCCCTGAGATTGGCATTCTCCCAGTGAGGATTGAAAGTGTGCTTTTTCCTTCAGCGGCCCTGGCTTATATGATGAATTCAATAATATGGCCATAAATTTGTCATTACAGATGCCTGTATGAGAATAGGTAGGGCCACCTGAGAAATGAATGCATGCTGTCTGAGTGGATGTGTACATGTGTGTGATTGCTTGTTTATCTTTGTGCAACACTGTGATTTTGCTAGTATGCATGCCTTAGAAATTGAGAGTGTGTGGGCAAACGAGTATGTGTGTGTATATCTTTTAGCTTGTGTGTCCATGTGATGAAAGGCAGTGTTCGGAGTGTGTTCCTGTAGGTAGGCAGCTGTGTGCTGGTAGGAGCTCAGTTTCTGCGTTGTGTTAATGCTGTAATTAGATTCGAGTTCAGTTTGCAGCTGTGGTGTGTGTGTGTGTATATTTGTGTGTGATTGAAGCTCCAATGGGGACACATATCATAGTCTGTTTGTGTCTTTTAATCTACTTCCTCGTTGAAAAACAGCCTGACAAGAAAAAGGCTCTCTCATGTTTGCTAGCTGTTAAAAAAGTTTGTGCAACTTGAGAGGTCACATAATTAAACACACATTGCGACTCAACTGAAACTTAACACGAATGAATATCAATCTCCCAGGATGTCCAATTAGCAGTCGAGTGGCACATGCTTGCTCATGCAACGAGTATTAGATGGATAGTCCAGAGAATTCTCTCACACAGGAAATTAGAAAAGTCACACCACAAAATTAAAGCCATCAGGGTTTCTGTCTAGGTAAATTATCTTCCCAGAGAACCTTGTCTGCTCGGTCATAAGGACAAGTTCGGCCTGTTCTGCTAATTATCTGTAATTTCTTGCTACTTAAATACAGGGTGTCCCAAAAGTCTCCATACATAGGGGAAATTAACACTTTTTAGCAAAATGTCTTCAAATATATATATATATAATCTTTCTCTTTCTTTTTTAAAGGATGCCTTTGACAAATGAAAAACGTATTAAAATAATTTTCATGGCTGGATCGGGAAGCTGTTGCAAGGTTGCGAAGGACTTTAAGAGGAAACATCACACACGACACTGTTGCCAAGCTTATTAACAAGTTCAAAAGATTGGAAGTGCTGAGGACCGACCGAGAAGTGGATGTCCATGAACATCCACTGTTGAAGGCACAACTGACATGGTGCTGGCACAATATACATATTCCCCAATGTATGGAGATTTTTGGGACACATATTGTATATTGATGTTTGTAATGATAATTGTAATGATAATTGTAACGATAATTGCTGCTGACCTTGTGGTCGAGTTGCCCGTGTAGTATGTACACTGCAAAAAAGAATTGTTGGATCAACTTATTTCAATTAAGGACATTATTTCAGCTTAAGTAAAGTATATAAGGAATGCACAGAGTTTTCATGTTATTGTTGCGGCCAAAAATGCTTGATTTTGCTGCCGCTTTTTTTTCTCTTTTTTTTTAAACTACTTGAATTGGCGAAATTGCTATTGCACACAGTGTCTTTCGCAATGATGTTGGTTGGTATATGAAACCTTTTAGCTGAACTCAGGTTCGATGCACATTAATTGAAGAGCGCTTTGGCTGGATGCCCGTTGTGAAATGGCAGCCTCCTCCGAATATTGCGGCGTTTCCTTGATGTGTTCATTTCTACAATCACAAAATCACAAAATCCTGGAGGGACTGATAAGTTCAACAAGAAGTAAATCGTTAAATAATGGTAGGTTTATGTTAAACTCATTAAATAGAAATATGTACATTTACAAACTTAATTTATTGTAGTAACATGGACATTATGTCAATATGTAAAAGTTACATAAGACCATAATCACTTTTTAGAGTGTACATCAATTTGTATATTTGAACCTTGGTATGTCATTCCTTTCACTTGGCTGTTACAGTATTGTTATTTATTTAACACAATAACTAGATAGATATGATAATGAGTCTTTATTGATCACATATACATATGCACAGTGAAATTATTTTCTTTGCATACCCCAGCATGTCAGGAAGCTGAGGTCAGAGAGCAGGGTCAGCCATGATACAGCACCCCTGTAGCAGAAACTGGTAAGGGCCTTGCTCAAGGGCCCAACAGTGGCAGCTTGGCAGTGCTGGGGCTTGAACCCCTGACCTTCCGATCAGTAACCCAGAGCCTCAACCGTCAAGCCACCACTGCCCAATAGATAGATAGCTGGCTGGTTTAGTGGCACACAAGCTAGCGTGTCCCTTTGTCCCTTAACTACTCATTAATTATGGACTTCATGTAATACTGTCATGGTATTACTATAGAATATAGTAACTATAGTTATCCATGACATTAATGTTTTTAGGGAAGTGCAATCCTTATGGTATTCATTTAACAGAAAAAGGTCAAATGCCACAGTTAGAGATCACCTTAAGTAGGCATGGTTTATAGGTTTTTTTTATTCACTAAGAATGAATGTGCCATCAAAAAATTCAGCCTTCAAGAGAATTGTCTCCCATGCCCTCTTCTCTGTGTGCATTAAAAAAAATTTTTATTGGCTCTGCCTATGATAATTTATTTCATAACATTGCATTATTTTTGTCCTTGAATAGCATGCCATATTTTTCGAGTGTATTTCTTTTACAGTGAAATACTGTGGTCCATAGTCCAACAGCAGGGTTGTACTCAATACTGCGCCTTGCTCCAATCAATATTCAAGGTCAGAACTGGCCGCTGTCAGTCAAACTTTGCCCTGAATGTGCAAATGAAGTGTAACTGCCTAAGGAGTGTGAAAATCGGTGGTTAAAAAACTCTGAATATGATCCACAGTGCTTAATAAAATATGTGTCGTATTTCAGAAGTGTGTAGAAGTGGAACAGTAATTGAGTTGGCAAGGCTTATATCAAGGGCCGCAGGTGCCCCAGGACCACGCCTTTAAATATTCACTCAAGTATATTGGTGAAGACAAGCCCTTTAATGTATTTTTATTTGAATTTGCATGCAAAAAAAGTTATACATGTATAAAATGTACTGCCTGCATGCTGTGACTCCCTGTCACATCTCTATTCCTTATATTTCTTTCTTTGCTTATCACCTGACCTTTTTGCACGGCTGAATATATTGGATTTGTCCTTTTGCTTTATCATGCTTTATTGAGCATGTTTAATAAAAGCTTGCATTTGCTTCCAAACTTGTGCAAGCTATATAACAATTCCAAGGAACAGCACTGTTAAAATGTGAAAATGTAAATATAAAATATTTTGAAAATATGTTGAATATGGACAAGTTTATCTAGTATAATCTTAGGTAGATGCTTTTACACATATTAAACATTTAAATCTTATTCCATTGTCAGATCATTTGATTTCTTTCGAGATATAGAAGCTTAAAATTAGAAGAATTATCTGCCCATTGTAGAAATTTCAAACTTAGAGTATAGATATAATCGTATATTTGATATGTATGAATATATATTTACATAATTAAATACATGTAATTGTCTTATAATAGGAAATACTAGATAAATTTGTACTATATATAAATATTTGTACTTGCTAAAATGTTACATTTTTTGCATTGAGAAAAAACATACAGTACTTTAGCCAATAGAAAGGAATACAACAAAACAACAGCTATAAAAAATAGAAATATTACCTTTGACATATTCAAACGTTTTTTGTGCAGTTTACGGTTGTTTTGCGACAAAAATTAAAAAAATTAAAAGTCTTAAAAAGTACTCACATTCTTTTAAACATTTTTTCTCAATTTTTTTGTGTTTAAACTTTGGACATATAGCATCATTTTATTTATTATCAACCATCTTGGACTGAGCGTAGCAGTACTCAAGGAAGCATTAGAAATCAGTATAAGTGTCTATGTTACATTAGAGTATCACTTAGAGAAACATCTCACAATGTTTCACATGAATAATGACATTGTTCACGTGTGAAATTTTGTGTGCACATGACATCATGGTTTTATTTTTCCAAAAATGATCCCCCCACATGAATTTCTTTTTACATTGTCATATTGTTTTCATTTCACAAAGATTTTTCACTATTCATCTATTCTCACACAGGGCAAGAGGGTTTGTAACCTAAAAAGTGAGTGTATAGTGCAATAGCTCTTAGTCCTTCACATCTGTCAAGGTTTGCACATGTTATTAGGTTTAGATGTACTGTAGTCATTTATAGCTGTGTGAATGTCATTCTGCATGATGATGAAGGACATTCCTGTGCTGTACATTCAGCACAGTTTGTTCTCAATCTGCTCATGTGAGCATGTGCACGTGTCAGCTAGCTTGTGTGTGTGTGTGTGTGTGTGTGTGTCGGTGTGTGTGTGTGTGTGTTTGGGAGAGTACGCAGGTCTGTGAAGTTGAATAGGTGACGCCCGTGGCTGAGCAGATGGCAGTGGTCAATGTGTTGTTTCTCTGCTCTGTCTCTCAGCAGCCCTGAAGGCCAGACTGCAAATGTGGGTCACGGTCATGTTGGAGCATGCTAACTGCTGATCACATGAACACAAAAAATGCCTCTGTCAGCTCTGAAAGACACTGAAAATGGAAAGGACTCCAGCACTCAGCAAGAGGGTATAACCAATAAATGCATTTCTTTATAAAGCCATCAGTCAGAGCTTGTGGTATCACAGGGGTATATGAGTGGATTTTACAATACCTCCCGGAGAAAGGAGTGATAAAAAGTCACATGTTAATAAAAGTCAGTGTAGCCCAACTGAGAGCTGAGAACCATCTCTGTCCTCCCTGGAACTCCTGAATCCATTCATATAGGTGTGGAAGGAGACAACATCCACACAAACACACATAAAGTGAGAGAGCGAAGGTTGAGGATTGTAATAAGTGCTAGTACCTGGAGGGATATAAACAATACATGATGCTAGTATTATAAGCTTCTCTCTGGGTGAACAGCTTTGTGATATGAGGCATCAAAGTTTGAAAACCTCAGCTGGGAAAGCTCTAAGGAAGTCCCATCCACATTACTAATTCAAAAAAACAACAACTAGAAAGTGGATTGCTGCCCAGATGTCAAAAAAAAAAAGCAGACCATGACACACGGAATAATCCTACATGTCAGTTTAATCTTTAGTATATGAGAACTATTCATAAAAAATATAATAAAAAAAAATCTGTAGTCTCCTTAGACATCTTATTTTATCAATATGATTTTAATTCTTCAATTTGCACAGCATTCATGTATTTAATAACAGCAAGCTAGAACTAACAATTCAACCACAATGTAAAAACGCAATGGCATAGTTAACTATTTTTATGTTGGTGTGTTAATTTAAGCTGATGGGTCATACTGTAACCCTGCTGAAAAACAAACAAACAATAGAAACCATATAGGAATTCTAATGATTTCCATTGCAAATACCATTACAGACCATCAGCTAACCATTAAAATCATTACCATTACCATTGTTAGTCCTTAATGGTATCAATTAGACATAACATGCCATGAACAGAAGGCAACAAATTACCAGAGACACACAGGGCCCATTACAGTTTCCATTAAAACCAAGACAAATTCTATGAGGGTTTCTATTGGTTTTTTTTTTTGTTTGTTTGTTTGTTTTTTCAGTTTGGAAGGTTGCTTAAACTACAGTAGCTTCTTTTGCACTACATACCAGCTTGGTATAGCTACTAAACTAACAATTGGTGCAAACTAATTAATCTGTTAGATTTGGAAAGCAAATACACAACTTGCTAGCTAAAGGTAAAAGAACACTGCTTATAGGTAACTGGGAAATCTGGACACTGTGATTTTAAGTAGCTAGTACATAGCTAGTATAATCTTTTATATTAAAGTGAACATTAAGGCATGACAGTAAACACTAAAATGTCAAAATTATGTATTAGTAAATTACTAAGAAATGACTTATGACTATGTTTACCTTGTTATTAGACTTAGCATTACCAAACTTACACGGTAAGAAACAGTAAAATTGTGTTACAGCTTGTGAATGCAGAGCTCTCAGAATATGTCAACTGAAATAAATAGCACAAGAGTGGGATAATAAGTGTTGTCAATATAGTCAAAATAGCTTGTTAAAGCAGGGCAGTTCTGAGGTAAACTTCACTTACAAGTCATTATAATATTTGATATTATTGATTACTATTATAACTGGTATTAGTATAGTACTATTAATGCAGCTTCAGATACAAAACATAATTACAGGAAAGAAGATGTTGTTAATATTTAACACTAGTATTACTAAAATATCTTTATTTAGCTTTCAACAGTCTTTGCTAGCATTCAAAACTATTTTGTGACCCCCATGTATCTCTGTGTCAAGATAAGCTTTCCTAGCCAGATATCATTTGTGAAGATTTGCTATTTTATGTGTTAGTGCTCTCTTTCTGACTATCTTCCCTCTTTTTATTGAAATTCTCCAGTGTTGCCATTTATCACAGGGAACATTTAATGCGTATGATGGTAACATCTAACAAAAGTGCTCATCAGTCTTCTCTGGCTGTGGCTGAACAAGATTATCTAAAAACTTTTCTTTTCTAGGCGATTAATAAAATCCTAAAAGCTTTTGGAAACAGATTATATCTCTCACTTCACTAACATCAGTTTTTTCCATTTTTCTTTTTCTCATAAGGGTGCACTTATGTAACAAGTTTCATTGCAATGTGATGGTCTCAGGGACTTATTTGTGCCTTGTAGATGATCCAACACCATTCTTGGCGCTAAGCAAAACTGGACAGCTGAAAATTGGAAAACTATCACTTGTTATACCCAGTTTCAGTGAGTCTGTACCCACTTTAATCACAAACTGCTTGCTTGACAAGAGTGGAACCCCATGTGGTCTTCTGCTGTTGTAGCCCTTTCACCTCAAGGTTGATGTGTTGCGTGTTCTGAGATGCTTTTCTGCTCACCCCTGTTGTAAAGAGTGGTTATTTGTGTTACTGTAGAGCCAGTCTGGCTATTCTTCTCTGACATCTCTCACCAACAAGACATTTGTACCTGCAGAGCAGCTGCATAATGGATGTTTTGGGGGGAGGTTTTTTGTTGTTTTTTTGGGTTCTTTTGTTTTTTTTTTTGCATCATTCTGTGTGAATACTATAGACTCTTGTGGGGCAAGATCAACAGTTTCTGAAATATTTAAACCAACCCTTCTGTCACCAACAATCATGCCTGTAATTGACATCACATTTTTCTCCATTCTGAATGTCTACTGTGAAGCTCTTGACCTGTTTCTGCATGATTTTATGCACTGTGCTGCTGCCAGATGATTGGCTGATTGGGTAAATGAATGAATGTGCAGGTATACAGGAGTTCCTAATAAGCTAAACAGCCTTATGGAAATGTAGGCAAATACACTATATAGCTAAAAGTACTATTCTGGGAAGGTTTTTCATTAGATTTTGGAGCATGGCTATGGGAATTTGACCAATTAGCCACAAAAGCATTAGTGAGGCCAGGCACTGAAGTCAAGCGAGAAGGCTTGGCACTCAGTCATCATACCAGTTCATCTCAAAGGTGTTCAGTGAGGTTGAGGTCAGGGCTCTGTGCAGGACACTCAAGTTCTTCCATTCCAAACCATGTCTTCTTGGAGGTCGCTTTGTAACATTATCATGCTGGAACAGTTTTGGGCTGCTTAGTTCCAGTTGAAGGGAAATCTTAATGCTATGTCATGCAAAGACATTCTATACACATTGTGTGCTTTCAACTTTGTGAACAGTTTTGGGAAGAACCACATATGGATGTGATGGTCAGGTGTTCTCAAAGTGTCCATACAGTGTAAATAAAAAATGCTCTTAAACATTAAATTAATGTTTACATCTGTGATGTTGCCTCTAAAATTAAAAAGCCATAAGGATGGGTACTTAGGTACTGCACAACTGGCATGGTATTGGAAATGATGAGGATTATGGGTAATTTCCTGAGCCATGCTGTGCTGGAAAAGTGCTATAAATTATCGTCCTCTCATAGTACACCTAAAATTGATAGGTAGCATTACAGTGTTGTATTGTATATACTGATGTGTAGCTATGTAAGGTTTTAGTTGAAATGCCAATGAAAAGGGAGTAAAGAAATGTTTGGTGTCTGAAAATGTGACTAAAATTTAGGTGCAGATTTTTTGGTTTTTCTTTCAGAATCAATGCCTTCACTGGATCTTGTAACTCCAGAGTTTCTTTCAGCTGCTGAGTTGATAGCAAACATTTTTCCCATGAAAGTGAAACTAGCAGTTCTCTCAAGGTTCTCACAAAGTGACTCATCTTCATCACTCGCTGATGCTGTCATGTCCATTACAGATTGTAGCTGTTTCTTTTTCTGAAATAAACTGTGGAATTTTCCTGCAGTCGTTCCTCATTCCCTCTTTGTTATATTTGTGGTTTTCGTGATCAAATTATTGTGCTCTCGTTATTGATGCTGGGAAAGGGAAAGCGTGTCTTCATTAAATTAACAAGACAAAAAATCATCTACTGTCATCATTACTGTCATCAACTAACACCATAACACTGTGAATGGTTTCCTATTTGTGTGTGGGAGAGTGGAATATAGAGTACCAGTGCTTAGACTTTATGAGTTTAGCAATTAAGAGTGAGAGGCAGGGAACATTAAGGCTGTGTGAGTCATGCTGTCACCTTTCTGACCCCTAAATGTCACAAATGCGGAGATGGAGGCGGATGCACTTGTAGATTCAAAGTTTAATAAGAGTTCAAACCAAACATAAAAGACACTAGGCATACGTGAGTGAGGAAAATAAATGTAAACCAATACTTAGGACACGGGAGCGTATAACGTGGCAACCTGGGATAACTAAAGGCAGAGACATAGTGTTGTACAAATCATGACTTAAATATACACAGGTCCTCGTTAACTGGGATGAGATTCAGGTGCAGGTGGTCACGTGACCGTGATACAGAGGTGTAGTGGCTGCTGGGAATTGAAGTCCATGGTTCCTTCCGGAGATTCATAACACTAACCTTTCTCTGTTTCTTTTCTTTTGTTTTCCTGCAGTAGTTGGTAGCCGCAGTAAATGATCTCTCTGAATTTTGCCATGGCATTGTCACAGATTTTGTGTTTGCAAGTTGTCAGTCTGCAATGAAACTGCAACATCACTAGCTAGTTAATTATAGATGTCAAGTAAAAAGTGTCCTAATGATCAGTGACCATTTCTATCTATCTATCTATCTATCTATCTTGTCACAATTTCCCCTCGAGCTAGCAGTGTAGCTTGTGTTCGGAAACCCTATGCGCGAGCGCTGTTCGCAGGCTTGAAGCACGAGCCAATGCGCGAGCTCTTAGCGAACACACGCTTTTTGGGTCTTCAGTCACATTGACTTTGTTTATGTTCTACACGTGCTTTTTTTATGGTTTTTGCCCTGTCTCCGCCCCTGTATTGTCATTGGTGTTTCCCGTTGGTGTATCATCATTGTTCTCAGCAGTGTTGTGTTTCACCCCGATTACATTTGTCATTTAAACCACTTGTGTCTCTTTTGTACTTTGCAAAGTATTAGTGTTATCACCGTATCAAGCAATTATACCCTGTTCCTCGGTTTTGTTTCATGGTCCTTGGTCCTGTTCTTGTTTCTCGTTCTCGATTATAACCTTGCCCAGTTTATGCCTGTTTGCCTATCGCCTGACCCTTTGCCTGTTTCTTGACCTCGCTATTGTCTCGTGTTTTGGATTTGTCTGCCTGTCTTTCTCTCATTAAACTCTTATCTGCATTTGGATCCGTCCTAATGATAATAATGTCCACATGGTGAAAGAGGACAGTTGAAGATTGGCATAACGTTAATTGCTAGTTATTCAATCTTGTGCCCACTGTAGCCTCATATTCTTGTTCCTGGCTAACAGAAGTGAATGTCAATGTGGTCTTCTGCTGTTGTAGACCTTGTAAACCATTCTGAGATGCTTTTCTCCTTACCATGGTTGTAAAGAGTGGTTTTTCAAATTATTGTAACTTTTCTGACAGCTTGAACCAGTCTGGACATTCTCCAGTCTCATCACCTGTCTCATCAACGAAGTGGGGTTTTTGTTGTTTTTTCAGTAATTTTTTTTTTTTTTGCACCATTTTGTGTAAACTCTAGAGATTGTTGTGTGTGAAAGCCTCCAGATGATCAGCAGTTTCTGAAATACTCAAACCAGCCTGTCTGGCAGCAGCAACTATGCCATGGTCAATGTCATTAAGTGAATGCATGTGCATAGTGCCCTGCAGTGAACTGGATACAAGAAATGTAACTTTAACAGCATGATGACATTTGCGTACCTTTGAACCATTTTAAAGGTCTTGACTATTGTGTTGCTTCAAAGATTAATTAACAACACAAAACTTTTTCTAAAAAAATTTGTACAGTATAATCCAAACACAAAAGAGCAAGGGGTGAGAATCCTGGTCACATTTTCCCTCTTTTTAATTGCTATTATTTTTACAGTAATCAAAAAAATGTTTTTCTCTTTAGTTACAATAGAACATACTGTATATTTAGAATGAAAAATATAAAAACTCAAAATGTGAACTTTTGTAGTATGGCTGAAAACATGGACAGTGAATAAACAACATGACTTTTTCTTTTTCGTTAACCTGAATAAATTGTGTTTTATTATGAAATCTCTCACTGCAGCATAGTTTTACATTTGTTTTTTTTTGTGAATTTATTCTTTCTAGTTTGACCCAACATTTTCAGTCCATTTCTGGGATTGTTATTTGTCTGGTCATGAATGGCTTTCCTGGTCTAAAAAAACAAACACCTCTGCTAAAGACTTTACATAGTAGTATATTTTTGCACAGTGCATTATTGATGTAAGCTCTGTTCCACTTCTTTGTAACATTGTTGCCGTGGTTTATTTAGCAGTTACAAATATTCAACCCAATATCATCCAACCTTTTATTGGAATTATTTCCTTGTTGTGTGAATGTTTATTCAAATTTGAAGAAAAAAAAATACAGGAGTTTTCTGTCCATCATGGACATGGTTTTTGTCCATCAGCTCTGGAGAACATGAACCTGTCATATTTGAACTATGAAAAAATCCTCTTGCTCTGTTTGTAGACACTTTCTTAAATGTCAGGAAGGTTAAGGGTCTTTCCTTAAACGAGATTGAGAAGTTTTTTTTCATTCTTAGCAGTGCTTCCTGGCATAAAAGGTAGGAAAGTGTCTGTAAACTTGACGGACAGGCTACTGCATCTCTGTTCCTCTATAAAGAAGTCTTCAATGCTGCAGCTCATATTGTACATGTCTTACTCTTTCCTGCTTCCCGTAGGACTTCAGCAAAGTATTCTGTCTACATGTGTAAGATGATATGAGCAGAAAAAGAAACATAACATATACATACTTTATGTATTGAACAAAATGCTTATTATACACATACAGTATTCGGTTGTACCAGGTCTTGAGATCATGAGCTACTTTTATTGTGTTGCTGTGGGTCATTTTATTTTATTTTTCTGATCTTTCTCCATTTGGTCACCTGTCTATTCTGCATCACAGGGCAGCATAACACTGTGCTATCGACCCTCTTCCTCATACATGACTCTCACAAGATGCCCATGATTTGCTAGTGTCGCTGTGATTGACAGGGGAGAGAGTATGCCATCCCTCCCAACCAGAGAGCACAGCCAATTTTGCTTCTTTGGCTCCCAGCCATAGAAGACAGGTATTGTTTGGATTTGAACTCACAGTCTCTGGATGATAGGGCAAACACATTTCTGTTGTTCGACAATAAAACAGTATTGATACCTTTCACAAATACTCATACATGGAAAATAACCAACTATTATTTATTTTCTATAACAACACACCATCATGGGTTATTCCATACATCAGTCACACTTGTGTATCAATTGCATTAACATGTAACAATATATACAGTACATGTTGCATCTCTGGAATGCAGTAGATGTTGCTTCAGCTGAATCCTGGCAAACAGATGAATCAGGTTTTGGCCAAAATTGGCCATAACTTAATGCGTCAACTTGAAGAAACAGTGAACACCAAATCAATGTTTAAATGTATTTACTTTTTAAACTTACCTAGGTATTTTTCTGTTAAACTCATCTCCCTAAAGATAATGAGTCTTTATTGATCACATGTACATTACAGAACAGTGAAATTCTTTTCTTCGCATACCCCAGCAAGTTAGGAAGTTGGGCTCAGAGCGTAGGGTCAGCCATGATACAGCGCTCCTGGAGCAGACAGGATTAAGGGCCTTTCTCAAGGGCCCAACAGTAGCAGCTTGACAGTGCTGGGGACAGCTTGCCCCCCCGATCCTTCCGATCAATAACCCAGAGCCTTAACCGTCAATCCACCACTGTCTACACTAAGATGTATTAAACCTTGCTAGCTGAGTGTGATTTCCTCACACAGTGAATTTCATGATTTGATCAAGTTGCTGGATATTTATGTGCCATAGCGAAATGGACATTCCTAGTAAGTTCAGTTTTTAATGAAATCCCAGCTGTCAAAATGTTCACACTGTTGCTCAACATTGTTAGACAGAACAGATATGAGTATTGCTATATTGTACTGATACTTGCAGTCCCCTCTGAAAGTATTGGAACAGCAAGGCCAATTCTTTTGTTTTTGCTATACACTGAAGATATTTGGGTTTGAGATCAAAAGATATATATGAGACAATCGATCAGAATTTGTTGATATTTACATCTAGATATGTTAAACAACTTAGAACACAGCATCTTTTGTGGCAGACCACCCAATTTTAGGTGAGCAAAAGTAATGGAACAGATAGTCTTAAAGTAAATAAAAGTAAATAACATTTAACACTCCCTCTCATATTCATCTTTTGATTGCAATCCTGACTTAAACAACACGTTAAAACATTGATATTAATGATTGCTTTTCATGTAATGAATCCAAAAATGGTGTCTTAAAATAGACAGATTTTATCTGTAGTACTACAGATTGAAGCAGTATTAACCCCTGCAATGTTGGTTCACTTTCCTCTTGATAGAGCTCTGGCTCAATTACAGTTTTTCATATTTCATATGTACAGCATTTCTTAGTGTCACTGACAGCTTTGTATCACTATTTTTTGGAAGAAAAATTTTTTACTGCTCTGCACTTTTGGTCTAATACTTAAAAACTATAAAGAACTTGATTAGATTTTTTCCCCTTATTTCAGTAACATTCCCAGGGGGTACAAAGGAGAATATCAACATTCAATCTATTAAATTAAACTGTCATAAGCTGTTATGATGTGACAGAGTATCCCATCTTCTCCCAATAAATTGCACATACTTTACCTGTATCTTTGAATAGACATTCTGTCATAGTGCTGCAATGTAACAAAAACAGCTGATGCTGTCAAAATTGCACACATATACATGATACATGTAACTAAATTTACATAAATCTTGTATAAAATGCACTAACAACGTACAGTATATTGTGGTGTTATTTCTACATCTGCTGAAGAAAAAAAGTCATATCCTGTGGAAGGATTTTTTCAAATGTTAACTGAAAACTTTGCCTTACACCTCCAGGGTCGGGGGTTCGATTCCCACCGTGGCTCTGTGTGTGCGGAGTTTGCATGTTGCATGTTGCTCCGGGTACTCCGGTTTCCTCCCCCAGTCCAAAGACATGCATGGTAGGCTGATTGGCATGTCCAAAGTGTCCGTAGTGTATGAATGGGTGTGTGAATGTGTATGTGATTGTGCCCTCCGATGGATTGGCACCCTGTCCAGGGTGTACCCCGCCTTGTGCCCGATGCTCCCTGGGATAGGCTCCAGGTTTCCCCACGACCCTGAAAAGGATAAGCGGTATAGAAGATGGATGGATGGATGCAGTTAGTTAAAACTAGTTGCTCTACAAGATACATGGCAAAAGTAAATTAACATAATCAAAGCAAGATATGTGATATATGATGCTCATATTTATCAATATTTATTTGTCAAAAGCAAATCGCCAGAAAATTCATTTTTGTCTCATTAGCAGTCAGTAAGCAAGAGTAGAAAATAGTAAAGAAAATTCTAAATGCAGGGAAATAGAAAAATTGTATGCTATAATAAACATATAAACCCTGTTTTTTTCTGTTTAAATGTTATCGATTCACCACAATTTTTATCCCATCATGCTCTCAGTGACTTGTGCACCATATGGCCACATCTCAACTGTCATCAGCAGGAGAGTGCCATTTGGGACAGGCTCCAAGAATGGGTTTTAATGGGTTAATCTTCTATGGTGATACTGATCACCTATTAATGCTTTCTCTCACTCTCTCATTCTCTTACTCACTGTCTCTCTTCCTCTCTTTCTCAGTTTCTGTCGCTCTCACACATTGTATACGTTGGTACATGGTGCTGCTCACCTTACCTACACACACACTTCCACACTCTAATCCCACACTGCTGAATCTCTAAACCAATGGAGATTATAAAGGAATCTTCTCAATAGCTCATTTGCATTCCATCACCTTTCCTGTGCTCCTAACGTCATCCGTCTGGCTCTAACCCAGATATTTTCGGAAGGCATTCTCACAGTTATCTTCACCTGTCTGTGAATCTAAACATGTGAGATTGAATTTTTTCTGCCAGACAGACCATAGGATTCGATTCCTTTTGAGAGCTGTGGGTGTGCGTGGTAGACTCCAGGTGTTACTGCATATGGTTGAGCAGTCTGCACTGGCATACTTTCAGAGACCCCTACAGTAAGTCCCTGGGGACATACCAGTTCGAAGTTTGGGAAATAAATTCATACCTCACCAGAACTGTGGTTTTATACTCGTAGGATTTTGTGCTGCGTTTCAAATTGAAAAAAAGGCCTGGCATTCTCCTTGAACTGCCCTTTATGTTGAAGAGTCTGTTCAGTCATGATTTAGTACCATAAATCTCCTTGGAGAAATGGTGAATCATCTACAAGAGACCATTAGAAACCTTACTGCTATAAAATATTTCACTGCCTTGTATTCCACAGACACAATCTAGCCAGAAAATATAAAATGGAAAAAGTAAAATGTGCCCAAATTTCACCAGCCTTGCATTATTCTGTTTTCAGAGAACTTCAGAGATGAGTGCTTGCAGGCTGTAAAGCTGTGCAGCACTCATTAAAAGTGAATTTATCCACAGGTAGATCGCTGCTGCTTTTAAAGTTATTTGATCTCCAATATTAACTGCCATAATTTATCCTTTTTGGCAGATTTGTTAATAGATTGTAACAGCTTACAGAGGCTTGCATACAGTATTCACCCCCTTGATCCTTTCCACATTTTGTAGTGTTACAACCTGGAATGGAAATAAACTTTATTGAGAATACGGTATGTAAGGAATCTACACGAAATAGGCCATAATTCATGTATTAAAACCCCAAGAAAATACCCACTCAACTCAGAATTCCTTCTTGGTAAGTCAGGAAGGTCTTTTCAACCTAGGGTTCAACATATAACATCACATCAGCATGGCTGCTCACACCATAACAGTAAATTAAATATCAGTTCACTATTTAAAGTAAGTAGTATTTACTTTTGATCAATCGATATAGATACATTAATTGGTTAAATCTATACCACTGCCCATACAGTTGACTGTTTTGAGAAAGTAAATACATACACTAGTCAAATGCAGTGTAAATACACCTGTACTGGTAAGGACAGAATTTGCTAGAGAACATATCTAAACATAGATCATTATGAAAACCAAGCAGCTATCAAATCAATGATAACAATAATCATCATCATCATCATCATTATCATCATTCAATCAAATAATCAATCAAGTCCAAGACAATGTTCTGGACATGTGTCAATAGGGTTTGATTATAAAAAATATCCCAGACTAGAGGAGTCCATCCACCAAAAGGTAGTCACTAGGGTACAAAGAGAATTGAATCTTAATACTAGGTGGATGCTGTTTTCCAACAATAAAAGCACCCTAAGCATACTGCCAAAGTTACAGTGGAGTGGCTCAAAACCAGAACCTGACTGTGTTAGACTGCCACTGAGAATGTGTGGCAACACAAAATATCTGTTCACCATTGATGTCGATCCAATCTAATAGAGCTTGAGCAATTTGTCCAAGAAGAATGGACAAAAATGTCAGCATCAAAATGAGATACTAATGGAGACATATCTCAGAAGACTTGCAGCTATAATTGTAGCCAAGTGTGCTTCTACCAAGTGTTGACCCAAGAGAGAGTGAATACTTATGTAACTAACAAATATCTCTTCTTTGTTTATTTAACCAATGTGTCACCAAAAAAATATGTAGAACCTTTCAAATGTTAGACATATTGTGCTAATCAAGTGGTAAAAATGAATTAAGTCAATTTAAATTCTCATGTGTACTTATGTGTTATGAATACTTATGCAAGGCAATGTGAGGGATGCTTTTAACACTTTCTCACAGTACACTGCCATGTCATCAACATTGGCATTTGCGCATTTGGCAGGTTCCCTTATCCAAAACAACATACATTTATCTCATTTTATACAACTGAGAGGTTCAAGGTTAAGGAACTTGCTCAAGAGAGGTGCTCAAAAGTGGCAGGTTGGCAGGCGGCAGGATTTGAACTCATCACCTTCCGAGCAGTAGTTAACCACAAATGAACTATTTTATTTCTGCATGTCTGTTATAAGATTAGTCTGTTGTGTTTCTGTGTGTAGAGTATCATGACTTAGCTGCTGGTGAACAGTCCGATGGGAAAGGGGAGGGGTGTGAGTCCATTGCTGGGCAAAAACTTCACACCACAATAATTCTCCACAAAATCATTGTTGCAAAGATAAAACAGACAGTACAACTAAAGCTTTTTGATATTAAACTACACCTGCCACAATAAAATGATAATATTTAAACCTAGTAGGCTAGGTAAAAAAAAAAAGAAATACTTATGAACAACTGCAAATTCTGGAAGTGTCTACTTTCTAATGCGCCATTAACCACTACTGTGGAGTGTGACTTCACAAATAAATTCTATGCTGAACACAGACACCCCCAAAACACGCAGAATTTCATCTTTTTTTTTTTTTGGCCTCTGGTAAAAAGATTTAAAAAGAGTTAACCATTTACACTCTTCCTCTAGGCAGTGTTTTCCAGCTCTGTGGTTGTCCACAAGTTGGAGGATGGAAGTTTTCATACATTACCTTAACTATATTGATGTTTTGCAAACCACATATGTAAGCTGGATAATGCAAATAGTAAATACATGTTATATATGGTTCTGATTATAAATATGTTAAATTAGCGGGTGAAATGGTGTATTATCAGAAAAGGTATTATAACTGCATTAATTGCAGCTGAAAATTAAAAATAACTGATTATTACTGTTTGAGTTTGCTTGTTGTGTGTCAGCAAATTGGTTTACACATTCTTATATGTATTCTTAGTTTACAATAAATGTATATTTTTATAAATGAAGAATATTCTAGGACGTCGGTGAAAGAAGTGTTTAGAAAAATGTACATGGTTGTAATATTGTTCAATTAATAATGCATTGAATGATGATTGTATGATTGGATTTTAATAATATTTGAGAGTAGTTAGATCTTGGGATTTGGTATTCGTCTGGTTTCAGTTTGGTTTTTAGGGTACTTTTGAATGGTCCCTGGTTTGGTTCGGTCATGCAGACCTGACAAAACTGTGTCAGGGTTCTTTACAGTCTGAAGAACCATGTGAGCCTCATACTGGTGCTGATATGGGAAAGAGCCTAGACGCTGTATTGTAAGATGTTACATAGAACTTTATAGCAATAAGCTGGGCATGGCATATAAGAAACTCCCAGAATGCTAAGTCACTCAAGTACAAACACAACAGTACAAGTGGACTGTTGTGGATTGTTTAGTCATATCAATGTACGTTTAGAAAAATCACTTAGGAGTCTTGTAATTGGTGAGGGTAAAGATTGTGCATGCTTTACCTTCATTAACTTCACCAACTTTGCATCCACAGAGGAGTTCTCTGAAGATATTTGAAAATCACCAAGTGTTCAAACTTTATTGGTGTCTGCAACATCGACATTAACCTGATTCGAAAGCAATCCCAATCACAGCTCCCCTTTGGCTTTTAAATTCATAACCAGAAGGATGCAGGTTTAGATCTTTCCATGCTACACCAGTGAAACATTTGGATGGCAGAGACATCCAGCATAGGCTCTATGATACATTCCAGGAGGGCCTTTTTTTCCAAATACATAGCTTCACATTCGAGTGCACTAATTACTTGGCCATTGTTGTTCAGGATGAGAGCTCATTAGTGAGAACAGATGGCATTGTTCAAGGCTGAAACAAATACTTGTGGCTCTGGTTGTGAGCAGGCACTACAACCTGATAACCTCCGGAACTCAAGTTGGATGTACTCAGAAAACATACGTTATGCTATTACATTGTGGAGATATCATTTGTTCAGAACTTTCTAGATATTATGTTTACTCATGGGTGCATGCTTACTTAGTGGTTAGCACGTTCGCCTCACACCTCCAGAGTCGGGGATTCGATTCCCACCGTGGCCCTGTGTGTTCTCCATGTTCTCCCCGTGCTGCAGGGGTTTCCTCCAGGTACTCCGGTTTCCTCCCCCAGTCCAAAGACATGCAGGATATGCTGATTGGCATGTCCAAAGTGTCCGCAGTGTATGAATGGGTGGATTGGCACCCTGTCCAGGGTGTACCCTGCCTTGTGCCCGATGCTCCCTGGGATAGGCTCCAGGTTTCCCCGTGAAAAGGATAAGCGGTATAGAAGATGGATGGATGGATGGATGTTTACTCATCTGTAATTACTGGCAGGAGTAGCATATCCCTGTCCTGTGATGGGTACAATAACACACATTTCCAACCTGTCATTTCCAACACAAAATATCTCTCTCTCTCTCTCACACACACACACACACACTAAAAAACTCACATTTTCCCAACACATTTTCACATGTTAATACCACAAACTTGTCCGCTTCTGCATTTAAACAAGACAACAGAGAACAAAAGACTATGGAAGAGAACAGAAGAGAAAGTGTGTGTAGGGAGAGTGTGTGTGTGTGTGTGTGTGTGTGTGTGTGTGTGTGTGTGTGTCAGACCACTGCAGCATAGTGCAAGACTCGTGACCTCAAAATTATATGATATAAACCAATTATTAAATATATATATATATATATATATATATATATATATATATATATATATATATATATATATATATATATATATATATATATATGTATGTGTGTGTGTATATATATATATATATATATATATATATATATATATATATATATATATATATATATATGTATATATATACACACATTAAGATTTAACAGTAACGGAGGAACGCCGCAGAATGTAGCGAAGTACAAGTACATTTCTGTGATTAAAGATGAACTTGTATAATGAAAGAGTATAAGTATGCCAAGTTAAACCTACTCTTAAAAGTACTTTGCTGTAAATGCAACAAAGTAAATATAGCGCATAACTATCCACCTCTGATTACTGGCCACCTTATTAGACACTATAAACTACTTCATGCTGATCCTCCTTGCAGGTGTACAGTTTTAAAGATGATAGCTCTTCTTCTTTTTTTTCATGAAGAGTGTGTGTTGATCGTCCACTAGCCCTTCAATAGTTTCTGACACTGACACTATTGTTGGCTGGATATTTTTAGTTGTTGGAATGTTTCTCAACCCAGCAACCCTCCCTGTGGTGGCTGAAACATTCATACAAGCAACACATTATATGACAGTCACTGCTGGGCTGAAAATGGCCAACCATCCACATCATAATTGGTTAGCAGTGGTTTTTCCACTAATAGAATGACTTGGGGGTTTGGTTCACATTGCATCTTCATCCTGATGATGTCAAGTTCCTCTGTTAGCAGTACAGGGCTTGAGTTAGCAACTTCTACAGGGTTTCATATTTCATATTTCGAGCCAGCCGTATGTCCAGGTTTTTAGACGTGGGGTGGAAAGTGATGGCTAAGAACACACTGAATTATGGCTTTGACAAATTTGCATTTGTAAAATGCTTGTCTACAAAATGCAAAAATGAACGGCCACTTAACAGCACAAAGGTATTTTCACTATAGTTGCTCTGTACAAATTTTGACCAAAATATCTACAACTGTACAATCATTTTTAAACTGACACGAGCTATAGATGACTCATTAGAGCTGTATAAATTGTACAGCAGGTCAGAGTTGGAGAGTGGAGCATCTCCGGGGTTGGGAGTTTGAATCTCCCCATACTTCGGGGTTTTCCTCCGGATACTCCGGTTTCCTCCCCCAGTCCAAAGCCATGCGTTGTAGGTTGAGTGGCATTTCCAAATTGTCTGTCGTATGTGAAGGTGTGTGCGATGGGTTGCTCTGTGATGGGTTGGCACCCTGTTCCTTGTGCCCTGAATCTCCTTTGATAGGCTCCAGGTTCCCCCGGGACCCTGTGTAGGATAAGCGTTATGGAAAATGGATGGATGGATGATATAACAAATTGTTTGATGTTGCAGTTCCACAAAAATGTCACTGGAAAACAACAACAACAAAAAAAAAACACTTAGATGCTTTCACTTTTACTCTCATCAAGTGATTTAGATTCTTTGAACCTGCACATCTTTGACAGCCTAGTCCCCCTACACTGTATTTGCATGTTGAAGTTTGATTGGTTCTTATATTTTATGAGGCAATAACTCTTGCCTTTTTTCAAACTTTACATTAATCCAATGAAATGGCTTAATCATTAAAAAAAATGTATAAAGTTTAAACTTTTATAAAGTTCTGGGTGACTTTTAATATGCAAGAGTTCTTTCGATGCACTCTCGTCATTTGATACTCTTTACAAGATGTGCCTGCTTTCATTCAAGAAGACAGTAGATTAAGAAATATCAGTCAGGTCAAGGATCAATCTACACATGTAGTTTCTGCTTTGCCACTGGCATTCTTAGTCATAGTGTAGCTGTTCGTCGTGAAATAATGATCACCGGCTCAATGACAGGAAAGGCTTCATGATGATATAAGAAAGGCATTTTGAACTGTCTATACATATTTATTACACAATAAAAATGGATTTATTTAATTTTGCAAAAGCAGATGCTTCTCTCACTTTGTCTCTGTTTGTATCTCTCACATACACCCATTATTTATGTTGTTGCTAAGTGTTGTTTCTCACCCACACATGCTAGTTTGAGAAAGAAAAAAAAAAACTAGCGAAGGAGGGCAGCCTCAGGGCAGCATAATCTCCAATCCCACATCTAAGCTGCTTCTCTCTCTGCCCCACTCTCTTTCTCGCCCTCTCTCTTTCTCTCACCGTCTCTCTCGCTCTTTCTCTGAAATGGAGGCCAGAGGTCTATTGATCCGTTACCTGAGGGATTCATTTCAGTGTGTTATTGAGAAAGAAGTGAACTTGCTTAAGGGAACCATTTCAACATTTTACCAGGAAAGAAGCAAACTTGCTCGAGTTGTTCAAAATATGAAGACTGGTGCGGAATAAACTGTGCAAAGACAAAGCATGATGAACTTTACACACCAACTTCATTCAATATGGTTAATATATAGACTCGCTTGTGTCAGAATATGCGATGGGATTGTGTGTGTGTGTGTGTGTGTGTGTGTGTGTGTGTGTGTGTGTGTGTGTGTGTGTCTCTCTCTCTCTCTCTCTCTCTCTCTCTCTCTCAGCCTCTTGACACCCATTCATAGACATGAAATCAAATCTCCTTGTTGTTACTCTGCATCCCCTGCCATTGGGACCCATCCTGTGAGTACCATGCTTTTATTGTTTTTTGACCTTTGCTTTACAGGAAGCACAGCCTGACCCCAGCAGCAGTGAAAAAAATAGGTATGTATTGATATTTATAGTCTATAGGTTAGCAGACCAATTCACAGCTCATGCATATTATTTTATTGCAAAGTCTTGCCATCCCTAGCGTGTGCATAAGTTCAGAGATTTGATTATTCCTGATTGCCTTACCATGTACTACATCCTTGCTGTGTTTGTTGATTTACTCTTTGGATTATCCATTGTTCTTGGTTATATTACCAACTGTGTTTCTGACCTTTACCTGCTTATTGAACTTGACTTGGATTATGTCTCAATTTTGTTTGCCGAGATCTGTATTAAAGACCGCTTTGCACATAGATCATCAAGGATGGCTGCCTCTGATTCCTGTATGTTAAAGTTATGCTTAGTTTATTATAAATGTTTGGTGGTCTGAAAAAAAAAAAACATTTAGCCATTTTCTATCATTTTTCATTTGAACGCCAAGGCAAGGTTAGGCCTTTTACATAATATAAGCAAGTACACAAACATGACCGCAAGTGCACAAGTTGACACAAGTGTTTTGCTTACTTTTTTGGTCCTGTCAGAGTCATAAAAAGGACAGAAAAGTAAGGATGGCAGTGGAATGGAGATTTGGAGGAATGTTTAATTATGTACATGCTCAGTCGCTGCAGAAATACAAAAAAGTCTTCTATGCAGCCCTTAAAAACGTTTAGACTTCGTCAAACCTTTCCACAGTTTCAACAATTGATTCGACTTTGCATATATCCAAAAGCCATTACTTCTTCGATATTGATATGCTTGGGTTACGTTTGTTACCTGGGGTAATGTTTAAACAGTACTGTGCAAAAGGCACATGCAAAGAAATGCTGTAGAGCAAAGATGTCTTCAAAATAATAAAATTAAATGTTTCTACATTTTAAAAAAATAATACCATAAAGAGAAGTAAACAGTAGTAAATTAAACAAAGTCAATATTTGGTGTAACAAAAAATGAATAAATAAATAAATAATAAAATATTAATCTCAGGTAGAATTAGTGCAGTTTTATAAGGAAATGAGCTGTAAGTTTTACTGAGCATTGTGCAGAACCAGCCACGGTTCTTCTGGAGACTTTGACTGTCACACTCGCTTCTTTTGCAGCAAAACCCAGCAGCATTCATTATGTTATTTGTCTGAAAAGTGTCTCTTACATAATACGCTGCTTTCTTTACTGACATACAAACATTTTTCTGTAACATTTCATTTTGTGCCAGAAAACTAATGTTTGGGAATCTAAATTATTATTATTATTATTTTTTATTGTACTGACTTGATAATGTAATAGGTATAAAATAAAAAATCTATAACAAAGTTTGTGATAAAAAAAAATAGGGTGCCTAAAACTTTTGCACAGTACTATATATAGCACCTCTAGGGGCATTGAATTTGTCATTGTTATACCATTATAAAAGATAAAAATGAAAATTAACAACAGACGTTTTTAAAACAGGCTTGGCAGAGAAAACCAAATCAGAATATTCTAGAAGTTTCCCGAAACAAATGTCTAAATTCTTGCACTAGGCCTGTCATCCTCTTTAAAAATGGGACGTTGTATGGGGATATCATGGTATTGAAAAGTGTGTTGATTGGTTGTATTTGGGTTTATGGGTTATATATTTCAGGCACTAATTTGAAGTTTCTATTAACTGTAATTGAAATCTAGTCACGTATATGAGCTGTAGGTTCGAATATGCAGATGTCTGCATCAGAGAAGAATGATGTCCGCAGTTGTACACTAATGCAGCCGCAGTGGCACATTTACATGCACCTCATGGCTGTAGAGCCTCAGTGACAAAGCCGCTGCAGCAGAGCACGTCGTCTCCAGAGGGTTCAAACAGACACACACACACACACACACACACACACACACATACAGAGGGAGAGAGAGAGAGAGAGAGAGAGAGCAGTAAAGAATCTGACATTTGAAGAGGGAAAAAACAGTCCATCGTTCTCTCTGTTCATTGCAAAGGCATGGAGCTATTGAGGAGCCAGTCAGGTGTTTCACGGCTGTCACCTTCACTATAGATGGGAAACGGATTCTTTTCCCCATTGTAAAAATTTTTCATCATACTCTTTGGCACGGTCATATTGTATTGCTCCATCAATAATTAGTTCCCAAAGTCTCCATTAGGAAATAATGAATGAGAGCTTTTTAGCAAATCTTTTCTATTTTTAGTCTGTAATTTTTTAACGTCTCACACATGAAAGGATTCCAATGATTTTGGGTATTATAAGGCAAAGTGTATTAATCGGAGAGCTCAGCACGGACCCTTACATCCAACCTCTACAGTTATAAAGCCGGTAATCAATTTGAGTGATTAACCTTGGGCGAGAGATCAGTGTGACACACACACTCACTCACACACACACACACACACACACACACACACACACACACACACACACACACACACATGCTTTGCATCAACTCAACTCAATTAATGTATACAGCACATTTAAAAACAACAGAGTTGACCAACGTGTTTCACAACCAGAAAATCAAAGAACAGTAAAATGACAAACACCCACACCCACACACCCACACATCAACAGCACTACAAACTCCAACAGAAACTGCATATACAAAGTGCGATCAATATCAGAACACACATCTCAAGCACTCAAGTTCCCCCAGTTCAAATGGAAAATTATAAGAATGAGTTTTCAGCCGAGAGTTAAAAAATCTCCACTGATGGGGCCAAGCAAATATAAATGAGGAGATCATTCCATAATTTAGGAGTAAGTACAGAGACTCACCCTTTGACTTTTGCTTAGACTGAGCTATGGTACTGCCAACAACATCAGGTCCTGTCTGTATGCATGAACACTCTGTGGTAAAGTATAAAACATCAGTATGAGAGAATATGTGAACAAAAGTATAGCAAATTCCCCCTTTGCTAAATGTAGTCACTCAACCAAGACATGCTTTGGGTCTGATTTTTTTATTATTTTTTTTTTTTGGTTTATTTATTTATGTACTTATTTATTTATGAACTGGAGCTTCTATGCAAACGCTCTCAGCGTCTCTTTTACTCGAAGTTCCTTTTCCTTATGAACTCCATGCACGTCCTCTCTCGCCGCTGATAAGGGCATGTGTGTTAGAGATGGTGTTCATACTCTCTTCCCTCTTTTTTCTTGCTTTCTCTCTCTTCCTGGTTAATGCTCAGCCTAATGAAGCTGTCAGACCTGATCTATTGTTCCATGCAACACTGCCATATAGATTTTGAGTGAAAGAATGCTATTTGTTCAGGGCTGCAAGCAAACTCATGTAGGTAATTGCCTTATGTATCACTGAAGACTGGTGAGTGCCTGTGCAAATGAAGTAATATATCTGAATGTGCATGTAGAAATGTGTATTTCTGTGAAAAATAGATATATTAATATTGTTCACATTGTCCTGCAATTCATTATAACCTCCTCAGACTGCAGTGTGAGTTTTCACAATCGAATATCACCTCAGGTGTGCTATGATTAAAAATCAACAAGGTAAATAAGGAAACAAACACAATCATTAAACATATGCAAAGGTTTAATTGAATTGTCTGATTAGTATAAAAGATCTGGATGCTAATTTCAAGACACGTAACTATGTTAAGAAATTTCAAAGGCATTCATAATTCAAGACAATGGTGTTTCAGTGTGAAACATGGAGGTGAATATTACTCGAAGGCATGCAAACTTGTGTTAGTGATTGAATATACCTTCCAGCTGAAGTGTTTAATCGGTTATTTATGTTTTAGGGAGATGCGGTAGCACATGCTTAATTTAACTGTGGCAAATTTATTTTGATTTTTACACTGATTATTTAAAATTCAATAACTGAACCAAGTAAACATAAAGTTAGCACTTATATTCTTTACATTGATTTATCATGATATACAGAGTGAACTGAGTTTGCAGTAGCCTGAACAGCAGATTAATAACAATTTAGCTGGGTTATTTGTTCATTGCTGGATTAATTTGGTAACAATCCAACATGTTGGTTTAGATATTCCAGTCTTGTGACAGAATTTTAATAGTCCAGCCCACACAGAACTTGCTGATTTGATATCCAGCCTGCTGCTTTCCTTAAAAATAAAGTTAGCTATATGTCTCCTATGTTGTTGGCTGTTTTCAAGTAATTAGTATCCCCTTCCTTAATATTCATAAATGAATAAACTCATCACAGTTGGTTACATAAAGTTAACAGATGTTATTTTGCTAAATTATTAACTCCATTACTGTTGTGCATATCTCAAAATAACCTTGCAGGTGTTACCCAATTATGATAAAAATTGTAAAGAGTTTTTTTCTGTTAGTCACTGATAAACGCCATTAAGAAATGATATTAATGTTCCCAACATTGAGAAGGTGTTATATGTCAGGCAGCAGAGACGGCTGCAGTTGCAAATAAATGCTTTATTCAAAAGATAGGCAAACAGATTCAAAAGGGTCATAGACTCCCCTCCAAAAGTATTGGAACAGCAAGGCCAATTCTCAGGACATTTGGGTTTGAGATGAATATGGTAAATGGTAAATAGTCTGCATTATATAACACCTTTAACCTTAGTGGTTCTACATAGCACTTTACATTGTTTCATTCACACACACACACACACACACACACACACACACACACACACACACACACACACACACACACACACACACTCAAACACTCACACACCAATGGCAAAAGATGAATATGAGATGATAGATCAGAATTTCACTAATTTGCAGCTAGCTGTGTTTGATTATCCTTTGCTTACAATAACTGCATCAAGCTGGTGACCCACTGAAATTACCAAACTGTTGCATTCTTTTTTTGTGATGCTTTTCCAGGCTTGTTTCACAGCTGCTTTCAGTTGTTATTTGTTTCAAGGGTTTCTCCCTTCAGTCTCCTCTTCAGAAGGTGAAATGCTGCTGAACTGGGTTAAGGTCTGGTGATTGACTTGGCCAGTCTAAAACCTTCCCCTTTTCCCCCCTGATGAAGTCCTTGGCGGTGTGTTTTGGATCATCGTCTTGCTGCATGATGAAGTTCCTTCCAATTAGATTGGAGTCAATTCTCTGCAAATTGGCAGAGAGATTGTTTCTGAATTCATTCTGCTGCTTCAGTCACGAGTTACGTCATCAATAAAGATTAGTGAGTCTGTTCCAGAAGCAGCCATGCAAGCACCAGCCATGACACTACCTCCACCATGCTTGACAGATGAGCTTGTATGTTTTGGATCATGAGCAGACCCTTTCTTTCTCCACACGTTGTCCTTTCCATCACTTTGGTAGACGTTAATCTTGGTTCCAGAACTTGGTTCCTGATCTTTGTATTTGTTTGCAAATTCCAATCTGGCTTTCTGATTCTTACTGCTGATGAGTGGTTTGCATCTTGTTGTATGACCTCTATATTTCTGCTCTCAAAGTCTTCTTCAAATGGTGATGATTGTGATACCTTCACCCCTACCCTGTGGAGGTTGTTGGTGATGTCACTGATTGTTGTTTTTGGGTTTTCTTCACAGCACTCACATTGTTTCTGTCATCAGCTGCTGTTGTTTTCCTTGGCTGACCTGTGTGTCTGGTTGTTAGTACACCAGTGATTTCTTTCTTTTTCAGGACAGTCCAAATTGTTGTATCGCCTATGCCCGATTTTTGTGCAATGGCTCTGATTAATTTTCCCTCTTTTCACAGCTTCAAAAGCTTGCTTTTCTCCCAAAGACAGCTTTCTGGTATTCATGCTGGTTTATCTGTTTTAACAACAAATGCAGTCTCCACATGCAAACCCCAGGGCTCAAACCAAAAGTAGAGATTCACATTCAGAGCTATTAATTGTTTAAACAATCATTCTAACAGGTCACACCCGGGCAGGAAGAAACACCTGTACAGTCATATTCCAATATTTGAGATCACTTGAAAAATGGGTGTGCATTACACAATTTTAATGCATGACGTGGAGGCATTGCCTTTGCGGGTCTACTAATAATGAAGCTGTGAGTTTAACTATTGTATGCAAGTGTAACTGTATTTTACTATGGTTACAGTTGGTTATAGACAGCGCATGAATTTCAAACGGTGATTACACTGACTGGAAATACCTGTACATTCAACGGTTTGAACGCATACCTTCCATCCAATCAGAATTGAGTATTCAGACAGACCATGGTATAAATCACATTAATTTTTATAGATATTACATAAATAATATTACATTAATGTATTATATCTTCACTGCATTATATTTGTTGTGTGTAGCCCATATGAGTGCATCATAAGTCCTTTTGTCTTTTTAAAGGGTGAATAAAGGGTGTAAAGTGTAAATATGTGAGATAACACAATAGAAGAGGAAAGACTGGCCAGTTTGCACTGTCAGAGTTCAATTTCTCTAAACAACAAAGAGGATTTATTTTATAAAGTTATTCTCAAAGGTGGCCACTTCAGATGTGACCTCAATTTCGTCACACTGAAGGATGGATTTTAGATGCCTTTCAGTTGAATCTGTTAAAGTAAGGCTGGCTTTTCAACAGCAATCACCCTCGGAGAAAAACTTACGGTATATCATTTCTGGATGGTTAACAAAACACACATTATAACACACATTATAATAGCAAGTGTGCTATATTGATGTTCATAAAAGGTCAATGGAGTCATCATTAGGATTACATATTTAATCTTCTCATCCTTAGTTTGCTTAGTCACATTTTATTACACACCAGCACTATGGTGAGAAACAGGATTGATCAATTGGGATCATGCAGTTTGTTTGAAAGCTACATTCTGAGCTCAGGGATATCGAGGTGACCAGCCTGTGAAGTACTGGAGGTTTACTACAGGACTTAAAAAAATAATAGTGTGCTTCCTATTTGTATCTGTATTTGTATCCATTCAGAATTCAGTAATTGGTTACATACCTATAGTAAATGTATAGTATATACTAGAGATGCACTGATACAAAATTTCTCAGCCGATACCGATAACCGATTATTCAGAGTGATATTGGCCGATACCGATAACCGATACCGATAGTTCTGCCTTTTATACCTTCTTTAAATTAATAATAATTCATTTTAAAAAATCCTGAAGGAAATGCAAATAAAAACTTTATCCTCTCCATTTCAACAAGTTATTTCACATAACTGGTCTCATAAACAGAAAGCACATTACTCTAATTAACATTAACACATGAACTCAATTCTGAAGATTAAAGTAAGATTTCTTAACTTATTGAATGTTATAAATTCATATTAACATTGAATTCTAAAAAACCTGTTAGTCTCACATTCACTCACCACAATCAAAAGCATTTCTACTTCACCATTGACATCAAACTGGTAATATATTACATAAACTTATTTATATATTAACATTAACTGGATATGAAATATACTACTCTACAAATATATTTTTCTGTGCAATATATACCTTTTTGTCAACTCATCTTCATTTAAATCTTTCATCAGTGTACTGGCGCTTTAATTCAGCGTGAGAGCGAGCGGGTAGCGCGGGGGAAAAAGAATAAAAATTATACTCAACACCGAAACTTCCGCTTCACTGCTGCTCACTTCCTGAGTAAAATTTTATCAGTGCAGAGCTTACAGAGATTACAAACTGCAGTTTTGCCCTCATTCCACACAAGAGACATCTTCTTTACACACAGCACGAAATCAGTGTATTTCCCCGCCCTCTTTTTATTGACAGGAAATAATCAGCCCTGATCATCGGATGTTTTTAAACTATCGGCCTATGGCCCATAACATGAAAAATAGCCTTTATCGGCCGATACATCGGTGCATCTGTAGTATATAATAATAATAATAATAATAATAATAATAATAATAATAATAATAATAATAATAATAATAATATGCAAGGTAACTCAAGCGTTGGGTCCTTTTTACCTAATAGAGTAGAGAAACACCTAGTGCACCTATTTAAAAATAACTCAACGTTGCGAAAGGTGCTATATCAACCCTTAGTTGGGTTATTAGTTGGGTTGTTTTTAAACAGAGTCATCTGTTTACACGTAAACATGTTCAAATAGTCTGAGAAAAATGGATCCGCTGTGGATCTGCAGGTGTAGCATCACATAAATGATCTATCTCTCTAAAAATACATACGTTTCTCTTTCTCTTTTTTTTCTCCACAAGCCCTAAACCAGTTTTCGCTTTTAAATACCGGCTGCACTTGCGAGACGCTCCCTTTTATTCGAGTCGGCAGAGCAAACGGTGAAAACAGAGCGCGCGCGCGAGAGAGAGATAGAGAGAGAGAGAGACTCGTTTATGGGAGGCTAAGAAAAGAGAGGAACAGACACATTTCCCACTCCCATTTTGACATCTTTAATGTCCTTGCTATTTCACGAAGACTAGTTGCTACGTCCAATTATACATTACACACACACACACACACACACACACACACACACACACACACACACCAGGCTGTAGGAGAAGGAGAAGAGAGAGTGACTGGCATGTGGGGAAAACACACACGCACCTACACACACATGGAGCAGAAGAGAAACACGGACGCCGTCGCATGACTTATGGAAAGAGGGAAAGCGGTAACCGGGAGCGCGCGACAGCACACACACACAGACGCAAATACCTATACATACACACACTCATACCGACCGACAGATGTGGCGGGAGCAGGAGGCACGCTCCAGCTGTTGGTGAGTGAAGTTATTTTTCTTTTTCCCCCCTCTCTTTCTCTCCTAAACACACAGTTTCATGTTCACTTCACTTGATGTAATTATGTGGAATCCACAACACAGCCTGAATGAACTGCTGCTGTGGTTAGAGTTGTGTCTATACAGGAATAAACGCAGATCACTGATCACTTGATCATTTGTCCAGTTGTGCAACAACTGGATGAGAAGGTCAGGCACAGATGCAGAGGTAATATAGCCTAGTGGATCGATCGAATGAATGACCTGAGAGGTGCCTTTATTTAAGAGAGTTGTTTCTGTACTGTAGAGAAACTATACTAAACACATTATAGTGAGATCTTTATTTATGTTTTGGTGTGAAGCTGGTTATTCTGCATTATATCTATGGTATTTTACACCATTATGCATTTCTTTTTTTTCTTTTTTGACATCATTGGTAACATCAGGTGACATAACCATTATAACACTGTTACAGTAACAAGCAGACTGAATGTTGAAATCTATTTGTGTACTAATAGATTAATTAGAGCATTTTCAATATTAAAATATTACATTTTTCTAGATGTTAACTTCTTTCACTCCCAGCTTAGTGTTCCGTTATTAACCATACAACATATCCTTCATTAAGTATTATAAATGACTCAGTAATTACAGACTGGACAGAATGACAGCTCTTGGCAGTTTAAGGGGTTACATAAATGTAAGTAAATAAAGCAGTTTTCAGCATTATAAATGTACTGGCACTTTGTAAACAATCCGAAATGTCATAGAACATATAAAATACTTCTAAAATGTTTATTTTAGCCCCCCCCCATGTTCCCTACACCCTAGTTGGATGACATTACTCATATAACCTAACACAGTCCCATAATATCAGAATCAACCACAGATCAAAAAGTTCATGGAGTTTTTTGTTTTTGTTTTTTTGTTTTTTCTGGATTGATCAATGTTCCTGTTAGGGCTTAAACACTCTGATCTTTTTTAATCACTTTGCTCCTCTACTGAGTATTAGTCCAGAGTTCTAGCGAATGTTATGCCTAATCCATGGGTTGTTTTTTGCATTGTCTGTATAGTGTATCTATTAGAGTTAACATGATTTTATTATATATATATATATATATATATATATATATATATATATATATATATATATATATATATATATATATATATATATATATATATATATATATATATATATATATATATATATATATATATATATATATATGAAGAGTGAGCTCTTTTTCTTAAACAAAATGCTAGGGATATCTTCAAAACCCTAAATAGAATTGTGTTGTGTAATGACAAACTGCAACATACTTCATGTTCTTGGTCCCTCTGCTCTGTAATTATGGCACTGTAATGTGCGACATTGAGATGCATGGCCAAAACACACAAGCTTTGTTGTGTGTGCGTGTGTGTGTGTGTGCGCACAAACATGCCTGTGTGTGTCTGTGTTCCCTATCGCAATAGATGCATGTCTCTGTACACACAGCAATATTGTGTTACCGTCACGATCACAGATATGTATGTTTAGACAGACCCCATACAGAGGCTTTGTTGTATGTGTGTATGTGTGTGTGTTGAGCGTTCTTGCTCTCTCTCCCTCCAACTCACTCACTCATGCCATTATCAGCAGTAGTGTGTCTGACAGGTCCTTTACCGAGTTGCCCTGTCAGTAAGGAGTAGCAGGAGTAGCTTCAAATGGTGACAGGAACATCACAAACAGAACAAGAGAGTGAGACAGTAAGGTAGTCTTGAATTCATCAGCATCCACTTCCTTGTCTTTAAATCTAATGCAGTGTTAAGGGAGAAGTTGACTCTTTCTGATTATTTTACCATCTGTGGTAATGTTGTGAGATTCCCCATTTACTGTTGTTTACCCTTGACCATTATTGTACAGATTGGCTGGTTTTGAGGAATAGAATTAAGTACAATGTCCAAATATGTCAGTTTTAAAACATTTGTAGTATGTGGTACAAGTATTTAGTATGGCTGCAAAATGAATCATATATTAATCACAATCCTAATCTTATGAAGTAAGGAATAAGACATGATAGGGTATGCTGTTATAGAAAAATACAAGAACAACCCAGAAATTGATTATCCAGAATGTCCCAAAATGTCTGTTCCTGCAATTGATATTTAATAAGTTTATAGTTACTTTCCAATCCACAAAACAAGTTCCTCTTATCCCTTGTGTTATAAGCTAGAAAGAGTCGTTCCCTCACCAGCCTCACATTTTTCATTCTCTTGAAGTTAATAAGACAAAACTCACCTTGTCATGTTACTGAGAAACCACAAAGCGCAAAACTTCTCCCTTCTGAAATCCTTCCTGTATCAGACAATATAAAATTGCACCTTTACCTCTGACTGTGATAAAGACTCCTTCCAAAACAGTTAAATAAACGTCTCCTCAGAGAAAGCTTTATCATAACAATGACTGCACAAGTTTTTTAATTCATCCTTAATATGTTTTCTTTCAGCGAGGCATGGTGGCTTAGTGGTTAGCACGTGCGTGTGTGGAGTTTGCATGTTCTCCCCATGCTTCTGGGGTTTAATCCGGGTACTCCGGTTTCCTCCCCAAGTTCAAAGACATGTGTTATAGGCTGATGGGCATTTCCAAATTGTCCGTAGTGTGTGCGATTATGCCTGGTGATGGATTGGCACCCTGTTCAGGGTGTCTCCCGCCTTGTGCCCCATGTGGTTCCCCCTGCAACCCTGTGTAGGATAAACAGTACAGAAAATGGATGGATGTTTTCTTGCAATGCCATACATGTCCCTGTGTAAGCTGTTACTATAGAAATGATAGCATTATGATGAGCACATTACAATACAGTAAACCTGCAATTTGAATTGCAGTCAAATGACTGTTTGAAATGCGTTGAAAAATAATGAAATATAATTGACATTGATATTGGTGAGCTTAGTTAAGATAGCTGTTTGACTGAAATAATGAGCTCTACATTCACGTTTTAACTGTCAACTTCATTGTATACAGTGTTGGCTTGTTTGTTTGTTTGTTTATAGTTAGAGTTCAGTAGATCTACTTAATTAAAGATGAAGTGTGCATTTTTTAAGACAGAACGCTTTTTTTAAAATAATAATTGGTGATGTTGAGCTCATTCTGGTAGCTGTCAATAAAATATCTGTTAAGAGATTAAAAATAAACAGTTTGTAAAGGGAAACTGTCAATCCAGAAAGCTCCGCCCCTTGCGTTAACACTAAGGTGTTGTACCTGTGTTTTGGAGGTGTGGTATTGGAGGGAATAATAAAGAGAATTGCCATTTTCTGGCACTAAAATCATTGAATCTAAGAAAACGTTTTATTTCCTTTCAAAGACTGATTCGTTCATTCAGAAATAAATGATTGTGGAAAATATTCCACTTTTATGGTGGAATTCTGTTGCAAGATCTCAGGTCATTGGAGAGTACGTAGAACATGGAAAACTGTAGGACTTATAATTTGTGTTGTCATAAAAAGCAGACAGTAGTTTGATCCAGACTGTGCCTTGTAGATTTAATCGATCCCAATAGATGCATCATCATTCAAACAGAAACGCATGAGCTGTAGACACAGCATGGATGTATACAGAAATCCAGATCCAACCTGCATTTAAATTGGTCAATTTAAACATTAAGTCTTTATTGTCCATTTAATATGAGCATCAAATTAAAACAAACTGCATAAACTTTCACCTTGTAAAATGTAAGATTTTTACAGCAGAGACAGAATAAGCCTGACAAATACACACATGAATCATGAGCTTGTCCTTTAGGAGATAAGGAGTTTTTCAAATCAAAGTCTAATTTGAAAGAGCATTGTGCTTTTCAGCAATGGATTTATTAATTGTTGCCGTAATAACAGACTCATTATGGCGGCCATCCAAAAACTCTGGTCTTGTTGGCGCCACTGTTCTGTACAAAATCAGCAAATTACAATGAATACAATACATTGTTTGTTGTTCTGATTAGCCAGACTGGACATGTCAACAAATTGTGTATCCACTTCCTGTGGACAGGGTTTGAATCCTAAGCATTCTCGGGAGTCGGAGTATAGGAATAGGAAGGAAAAGCATGTGTGTGATTTCTGGATATTAGGTGCCACATCCTGTCTTGCATTAGTCCATTTCCTCTGTCTGGGTTCCCTAATGCTAGGCGGTGAGTGTGGTGTGGCACACCTTGTCCATTTGGCCCAAGGCCTAATGAGAACACCATCATCCCAAGTCTGGGCACACACACCCGTTTGTCGGTTCCAGTGGGACTTTTAAACTCGTTTTCTGGATTTGCATGAACTCGGAACGATGACAGACCTCCTACGTGTGCCATACAGTAACTCTTCCCGGTGTTATTAACGCTGGCTGCGTGGGTTTCTATTCAGTCCGCGTTATTGACTTGTGCACTTTAGAAGGATGTGGGTGTGGGTGAGTTGCCTGAAGGCTGCGTGTATGAGAAAATCTTCTGGCTGCTATTATTCAATTCATTATTATTCATTATTTCACTACTGCTCTCTCTCTCTCTCTCTCTCTCTCTCTCTCTCTCTATATATATATATATATATATATATATATATATATATATATATATATATATATATATATATATATATAATTTACTCAAGTACATATATATATATATATATATATATATATATATATAAGTAATTAAATTCTTTTCATAAGTTGCCACATATATAGTTCCTATAATCTAAAAAAAAATTGAAGTGAGTTGGAGATTGAAAGAAACATGGAAAGCTGCTTAGTAACAGAGAAATCAATTACATGGACAGCAGTTGAGCATTTTGAACATTTGGCATGAAATTAAGGCAGTGGAATTGTAGCAGATAAACAATTAACCCTTTACATTCCCAAGAGTCTCATAAAACCTTTATTAGTTCAACTGTAGCTACCGAATAATATGCTTTAAGGTGAATACTGAATAATAATATTGTGGCTGTAAATGGTTAACCTAGAGAAAGAAAATGTGATTTACTTTATATTTGACAGAAAAAGTAACCTTCAAGCATTGCTGTAGTGCTAGCTTCACACTCCCTGAAGTTGACCTAGAACAAAACAGAGGAAAACGAAGCTTGCTGCTAAATGTTCATTACTGTTAACTCAAAGGGGTTGTGTAAGATCCATAACTCTTCACTGCTCAGCTCTGTACTTGGAATGGATTTTGCCTCAATCGTATGTTGCTTCCCAAAGGAATAACTGCAGAGGTTTAGCTATAGCATATATGATTTCTGACTCCGTGCTATGGTGATACATGAGCCATCTGAAAACAGCTAAAGTAGCAGTCAGACCAAACATGAATAAAATTCCCCCTGCAGAAATGACTATTCACTGAAGGGGAAAGGACATCGGACATAAAATTCACATTTGCTTCTGGTATTGGTTACTTTTGCTTTACACCAACCTTATAGATGAACTTTGACCTGTGAATTCATGATCCTTGGTGTTGTGTACTAATAGAAAACAAGGGTGGGACTGTGGTCTGTTTGGTCATTAAAATGGTGGTGATTATGGTTTGGCTGGTCAGTTGGCTGGTCAGTACCTGACTAATTCTAGTGGTCAGTCATGATGTTAGCAAAAGCATGTTTCCTCATTTTGTAAAGGGGCACCACTTTTTCCAAGTGACATTTCAGTCTCTTTTTTCCTCTGTCTTCTATCTCCTGGCTTCTAAGATGGTGGCAACATCAAGTGACATTGAAATATATGCCTTGCTAACACTTCTAATAGTTTCCAGTGACACATGGCATTTGCGACTCAGGTTATAAACTCAAATAAAAAGGTTGACTTCCCAGGATGTAAGCAAACTATGAACCCAATACTGGAATCCACTGTATGTATATCCAATGTATTGAAATTATAACGGGGTTTAATTTATCTTATAACAGGTGTGAGCTAAATGGACAGTATTATTGTGCAGAAGCCAAACCGATCTTCCCGGCTAAGAACTGTCAATCTTTGTAGAATGGACCCAGGATTAGACAGTAGAATGGACCATGTCAGGACTATTACTGATGATTAACAACCCAGACCAGAATCTGTGTTTGACTAAATTGTCTTTTCAGCATTTATTTAGGCAGGTTTATCAACAAGAATTATGATGTTTCAACCCGTCTCGCTAATAACTAAGTGCAGCCGACCCCCTTCACTAAGCTCCTTAACCCACTTGCATTCAAAAGCACCATTTGGAGGGAAGAAAAAAAACAGTGCCATGTCTCTTATTAGCATTATTTTATGAAGCATTTCCACACCCAGGCTTTCAAGGGCACAACATATCAAGTAAACCTTGCTAATGTGTGAGCACATGCCCTGAATCTCTGCACTAATTGTCTAATTCTTCCTTTAAAGCATGAAGCCAACCGAGCATGTGGGAATGACATGCGTCAAGGTCAAGGCTTTATCTTTTTTTTGTTTTGGAGCAGCAAGAGACTGCCGTTTCCATGGAGTTTACCCCATTACCCCCCTTCTCTCAGGACTGGAGTTGAAAGCAGTGTGAAAAACACATCTCTCACTTCAATTCAAAGTCAGATGGTTATAGAATCAGACAAATTATCAAATGTTTATGGTCATACTGTATGTGCATCAATCTGTATAACAGAAATAATTATTGAACAGATTTGATGATGTACACTAAATGCATCCTGGGTGATGATGTACACACAGTGCATCCTGGGTGATGCTGTTTTCAATTTAGATTTAGTATTATTTTTTTAATGGCTGGCTTTTACCAAATAGCTGGTATTTTTAGTTACAGAAAAATCCGGCTTCGCACCTGGGTCAAACACGATTCACAAGCTCTCATGCGGCCTTGATCAATAATGCATTTGATTAATCATTAACCTATCAAAGGGGCAGGTGTCCGGTGGAAAGCGCTCAAGGGAAATTACACCCCCCATGGGCATAATGTGAGTTGGATTCTGCGCTTTATGCTTGCAAAATTTATTCAATTGATTCAATTTTTAATGCCCTCTCGAAAATAGCACAGCCAGTCTGAGCCCCATCTCTCCAAGCCCTGGCTTCTAACTGAATGGCAGCAATCAGAGAGGGCAGTGTAGAAGTGTTGGGTTTAATAGGAATAGGTTTAGTAGGTTGCACTCCATTTATTATTACAATATTCCTCAATTACACCATGCACCAGAACGCGGTTCGTACTGTACAGCACACGTAATCATAAAATGCAGGAATACTGTGCATATACTGCACATGCTCTGTGTTTATGTGGTTTTCGTCAAAACTGCTGTCAGTGATTAGCAAAAGATTTAAACTTAACACACCAGGATGCTCTCTGAGGAGAAGAGATGGCATTACTCCATCTCCTACCAATCAGAGCGATACTACCCAATCGTGATTGACTGTGAACTCATGTATGGCAGTTATTATTTTCCTTCTAGTGCCTTGTGATATAGCATGTAGGATCTTGGACATTTAAATGTAGAATATAAACACATCAGTGTCACTGCCTTGTTCAACATCCAGCTAACAGCGGTGCTTTTGTCAGAAATGAGCACAATAGAAGGGGACAGGTTGTGTAATACATGCTATTTATGGAAACAGATGAGCAATGATCTAATAAGGCGGTTAGTAAGTACACACAGTGTTTAGAAATGCTCTTCAAATATCTGTAAATTATTTAAATATGTTTAACAGTTTGATGCATGATATTCTGGGGAAATATTTACAGTACTGGCCAATCAATTGACCTTGAATAGCTACTGTAACACCTCTTTGACTAAAGTGTTATTAATATTTTTTGTAAAACTAGACAACAAAGCACTGACACAGCAAATGACCTTCACCTTCATCATTTCTCCACAAACCTTTGACAAAACAGCATAACTTCACTAAGGAAACCAGCAAAGTAGAGTAACTGAAATGGGTTTAAACCAGGTGCAAAGATATTCAAAACACCTATTAGATTTTTTGATTAGCTACAGCCTAGTAGTTTAAAAAGATAGCCCATATACCTGAGAGTAGCTATTAAATATATATTATAAATGCAAATTATAACCAAAACCATTGAAAACTGGTGCTTTTACTGATAATGAGACATATTGCCCTTTAATCTGAAATTTGACTGTAATCAAAGACACCTAATAGGTGAGGTAACATTAATGTAGCTAGCTAATGTTCTAGTAGCTAGCAACGGTAGTTAGCTAGATACTCTGAGAGGGGACTACAGTGAAATGGATGCTTTAATAAACAGTTTTTAGATTAATTTGTTAGTATTTTCTGACTATTTGAAATTGGATTAGGATGTATATTTGCTGAATATTTCTTAAATCAGCAGTTGATCTGCAGCAGTGATTTTTATGCTAATATATTGTTATGCAGGTCCATAAGCCTCTGTACACCACCACAAAGGATTTGAAATGAGTCAATCAAGATGTGATGGAAGTGTTGACTTTCAGCTTTAATTCTAAAGGTGTTTAACAAAAATACTGCATTAAACATTTAGAAATTACAGCAATTTTTTTCAGACTCAAAAGTAATTGGACAAACTAACATAATCATAAATATTAGGATTACTTTTAATACTTGGAGGCAAATCCTTTGCAGTCAATGCCTGCCTGAAATCTGGAACCCATGGACATCACCAAATGCTGAGTTTCCTCCCTTGAGATGCTTTGCCATGCCTTTACTGCAGCTGCCTTCAGCTGGGTTGCTTTTGCTGTACATTTTGGGTCATTATCCATCTGTACTGTGAAGCGCCATCCAATCATTTTTGCAGCATATGACTGAACCTGAACAGAAAGTATAGCTCTATATGCTTCAATATCATCAATAAACACTAGTGACAAGGGATGTCATGATACCAAAAAGTAGTCGGTACCGATACCACCAAAAGTACACGATACTCAATACCAAAGTCTATACCACGGTGTGGTATAAAAATAAAATTTTAAAAATGTAATTAAAAACTCTCCTGGAGGACATCCTCCTCTGGCTGATACTGGCAAAGAGGGGGGGGGTATTTTAGTTATCAAACACTGTCTGACAATGAGTGGAGGTGCACTCCTAAACTTGCGTGCGCACACACATCCGCATGCACCCACACACACACACACACACACACACACACACACACACACACCCCTTATTCTCTGAATGCAAGCATTAGTTTAAATTCACTGATATGGTGGCAGGTCAAAAAGATTTATTAAAAGCATGAACATTTGAATAATTATTAGTGACATTAGGCTACATGTTGCTGACAGGACACGGGCTGAATGGCGATGCAAGGTGGCCCATTAGGAGGTAGTTTATAACATTGCAATGTGTTAGCGTCGTTAACAAATAACTGGCTATCGCTAACATTTCATAGAGCATAACGTTAGCTGGTTTCACAGCAACAATGCAGCTGCCTCAAACAAACATAATACAGGACCGTCTTTCAGGTGCTTCGCCAGGTGTTTCCTCGCTTTGTTTGAAATGAACGATAGCATTGGTTGCACATCAGAAACCAATACTAGCTTTCCTCTCTTTTCCTCTGAACGAGTCGGGGCGGAGCTAAACTTGTTAAGCTAAGCTAATCTTCTGTAGTTTTTCCCGTGTGCTTGTAGGCGTTCTTCTTCTTCTTCACCATTTGTGGACCGACTAAAACACTTGCCCGTATTTGCTGCCCCCATCAGGTTTGGAAGAATTGCAACCTCGGTACCTCCATTAGACTTGTTTCCAACGCTAGTACAGAAAAACAAGTACCATCAGATTTTGAGAATGTTGGTACCGACTTGGTCCCGAAGAATCGGTTCTCGTGACATCCCTACTAGTGACCCAGTTCCATTGGCAGCCATACATGCCCATGCCATAACACTTCCTCCATATTTATTTTTGACAGATGATGTGGTATGCTTTGGATAATGAGCCCTTTTCCTTCTCCATACTTTTCTCTTCCCATCATTCTGGTACTGGTCAGGCTTTTTTTGTTTCGTTTTTGTTATTTTTGTTTAGCGAATTCTAATCTCACCAGTGCAATTGTTGATTTGGCCACTTAAAGTTTCTGTTATCTCTCTAATAGGTCTGTTTTGTTTTTTCTGCCTAATAATGGCCTCCTTAATTTACACCGACACCTCTTTTGGACCGCATATTGAGAGTTCCCTTGAACAGCTTGGATCAACTCCAGACCTTTTGTTAAACCACTTAAATTAAAGCTGAAGTCTACACTTCAGTCACATCTTCATTGATTCATTTCAAATCCAGTGTGGTGGTGTGCAGAGGCAAAATTACGAAAATTGTGTCACTGTCCAAATACCTATGGACCTGACTGTAGTGTGGTCCTGTAAAAGTACAGTTTTTCACTCTGTTTAAAAAAGAATACAGTGTGCCAGTTCTGTAAACAAATTTTACAGTACTACATGGGAACTGTGGTAATTTTACAGGGTCTTTTTTTTATAGTGGCATCCAAATAATATGGTATATTACTTAATTTCTTCATTTACTTGGGGCCTACATTTATAAATAATGAAAGACCTCAGTTTTGAGTGCCTATGTGAGGGTGTCTGGATGTCTGCATGTGCTTAGGGCAGAGTATACATGACTAAGGCATAACTAAGACTCCATAAATAAACACCACTGCAGCTTGAATACTGACAGAGCCATGCTGTTTCTTTCCTCTTTCCTCTTCATCCTGTCCTCTGTCACTTATTTCCTCACTCTCTTTACCTTCTTCTGGGTAAGAAGCAACAGTGCTCTCTTTATTCCTATCACATGTGGTAGCTTACAGTTCTCCCATGATACCAATGTAGTTCTTTTCTTTACTATCTGTTTTTTTTTGTTTGTTTGTTTGTCTGTTTACACAAAATATATTCAGCATACAAGGCATTTTGACAGGGTGTGCGTGTGAAGTGGGAATTTAATCGTGAAGACCTAGGGGAAGCTGGTGTACTATACAGATGATCATTCTGCTACATCATTCAGCAGCGATGAATTGTGTGTTCCCATCACTTAATCCTCTATCATGGAGCAGCATTCACTGTTTTTATAGTGATGTAAGGACATCAGATCTGACTCACTGGGCCACAAAAATATGGAATTTAAGAGAGAGAGAGATTGCTGAACCTTGTGTATTGTGTTGTGAGGGGGCGGATCCTCAGGTATTAGTTCTACATCAGTCTCTCTCTCATGCTCTCTCTCTCTCTCTCTCACACACACACACACACACACACACACACACAAACAAAGCCTTGAACCTATAGACACACACACACATTTATTCTCCACACCTCACATAAGAACCAACAGCCTCTTACATTCACACATACTTCAATTGCCAGGCAATACTGCCAAAGAAACCACACTCGCACGCACTTACACACAAAGTGTGTTTGAACTCAGTCACCCTTCAAGATCTGCATCAGTGCTGTTTAATAAGGGAGAGACGCTGGGAATTAGCTATGACTAAGTGTGGAGAAATTCCAATTGAAATATGCTAATGCAAAATGTAAAAAAAAAAAATGCTGCTTAGCACAAAAGTTCTTTTTTTTCTAAATCCTATGTAATGATATTTATCTAGGCCGTGAATGCATGTGGCACAATAATGGCTAAAAAGATAATCATGATTATTTTTGTTTAACATTAGCACAATTAGGAACAAAATAGTTGAATTGCACCTTTTCATTTTAAATAGACAGACAGCAGGCTTTTCTGTTACATTATTGTTATTGAAATTGAATTAGAAATCTGGAGAATTTTTTTTTTACTGGCTTATCATTGCTTTACACTGTGCTTTAGTTTAATTAAGTTTGTATCATATAGATAGATAGATAGATAGATAGATGATTTTCATTTTAACTGTGTACATACTAATAGGTAAATATGTGGTACATTTCTGATACTTAGTAACGGGAGGCACGGTGGCTTAGTGGTTACCATGTTTGCATCGCACTTCAGGGGTTGGGGGTTCAATTCCTGTCTCCGCATGTTCACAAGTTTGCATGTTCTCCCCGTGCTTATGGGTTTCCTCTGGGTACTCCGGTTTCTTCCCCCAGTCCAAAGACATGCGTTGTAGGCTGATTGGCATCTCTAAATTGTCCATAGTTTATAAATGGGTCAGTGTGTAACTGTGCACTGCAATGGGTTGGCACCACATCTATGGCATCCCCCGCCTTGTGCCCCGAGTCCCTTGGGATAGGCTCCAGGCTCCCCGCGACCCCTTGTAGGACAAGATGTACAGAAAATGGATGCTTGGATGGATGGATGGACACATAGTAACATGAAAACTTGTGCAGCAGTACCACAATGCAATAATGAATACTAATTTAATAGGTAATAATGTCATACTTGCAAATAATACTGGTTGCATAATTTGAAAATTGAATATGTAATTAATGTGAAAAAAAATACCAGGCATACACTTAAAGCCCCTGGAGATCTGTAATTATAAAGGTCGAGTCAGGAAATATATATCAATTTAATTAATTTATATCTAGACTTACAGTAGTTATAATATATACAACTCACAAACAGTGCTTGTGCTAGAAAAGTGTTATGTGGAACACAGAGACAATGGGACCCAAATTCAGAACACAGACAAGGACTGAAAGTTAACAGGATTTATTGAAGGGTAGTGAAAACTGGGGTGGATGGGAAAGGAGTCCGCCGCGTGAGAGATGAGTACACAGCCGATGCGCCACGGGGAAGGGAGAGTGGGGCTGAGCATGATGAACCTCAGCCTTCTACATTGAATTACAGCAAGGGGTCAGGCTGAATCAACACAGGGGCAGAGGTAAACAGTTCCTTCAGTTTGGAGAAGGCGGACTCAGCCTCGATGGTCCATATGAAGTGTGTAAAGGTGGAGGTGAGTCTAGTGAGGGGTGCTACCACCCAACTGAATTTCTTGATGAAGTGGCAATAATAATTGGCAAGCCCCAAGAGCCGTTGGAGCTGCTTGATGGTAGTGGGTCTGGGCCACTCGAATACAGCCCAGATCTTCTCCGCGTCAGCCTTAACTTGCCCGCTCTCGATGACGTACCCCAGGAATGTGACCATGGGAACATGAAACTCACATTTTTCAGCTTGATAAACAAGTGGATCTCCAGAAGCCACTGCAGGACTTAACGGATATGAAGAGTGTGCTCAGTGAGCGTGCAGGAGAATATCAGAATGTCGTCCAAATAAGCCAACACAAAGCGATTCATGAAGTCCCAGAGTATGTAATTGATGAGAGCTTGAAATACAGCAGGGGCATTTGTGAGGCTAAACGGCATGACCAGGTATTCGAAGTGTCCCAGAGGGGTGTTGAATGCAGTCTTCCACTCGTCCTCTGCTCTGATCCTGAGCAAGTGGTATGCGTTCCACAAGTCCAACTTTGTGAAGATACTGGCCCCATGCAGCGGCTCGAAGGCGGAGTTGAGGAGCAGCATGGGGTACTTGTTCTTCACTGTGATGTTGTTGAGGCCCCAGTAATCAATCCATGGGCGGCGGGTCTCATCTTTCTTGGCCACAAAGAAGAAGCCGGCACCCAGGCGGGAGGTGGAAAGTCGGGTGATGCCGGCAATGAGGGACCACGTTCTGTATTTCTCCATGGCCTCTCTCTTAGGACGGGACAGGTTATGCAAATGGTCAGATGGGAGGGCAGCCCCAGGGAGGAGGTTGATAGCACAATCGTACGAGCAATGAGGTGGTAAGGAAAGGGCCCGGTCCTTGCTAAAAATCCTCAAACAAATCATGGTACTTGGGAGGCACAGTGGAGAGTTCTGGAGGGGTGGGCATCCAGGAACCTATGGTGGCTGCAGTGGGAGGAAGGGCTGACCATCCTGCTGACCAGTCTATTTGGGGGTTGTGTTATTTCAGCTAAGAATAGCCTAGCACCAGCGGGTTATCTGGGGAGGAGATGAGGTTCAGCTGAACCTTCTCATGGTGGTTCCCGGAAAGCAAAAGAAGCAATGGAGCCGTGCGATGGGTGATCCGGGCCAGGAATTTCCCATCCAGGGTGTTGATAGTAATGGGAGGATCCAGGAACTCGATGGGTAGGCCGGACTGTGACGCTGACTCCTTATCCAGGAGGTTATCTTCTGCGCCTGAGTCGATAAGTGTGAGGAGAACGGAGTGCATATTGTGCACTGTGCACATCATGTTGGTTTAATAAAATAGACTATTAAACCAGACATCTTCAAAATGAACATTGAGATTACATTGATGTAACTGTCACTGACACTGAAACAGAGTCTGTGTCAGTTCAATATTACTAAAGATCTGATATTAGTAGCGATCCAAGGTGTATTCCCACCCTTTCCTGGGATAGGCTCCGGTTCCACTGCAACCCTGTTGAGGATAAAGCTGTTACTGAAAGTGAGTGAGTTCTGATATTGGTGTAAAGTATGATATCATGGGCTCTCTTTTTTAAAACTACTTGTGCTGAGCCTCAGACTCTCTCCGTCAGAGCGAAGAGAGGAAGGAGCGAGGGTGCAGAGAGTGCAAGAAGAAGTGAGAAACGACAGCTCCAGTTTTAAAACAGCACAAATTGCGTCAAGCATGAATGTCATGATCATACTTTTAGTGCGGAAAGTGCTGAATTATTCATAGACGACTGCTGGTATGTATGAGACAGGCAATCAGAGCTGGATTAGGACCCTGTGATATGGATGACATAGGCAGAGGGGTGCAGAAGAGGAGGGAGATGACACAGAGGGGTTTGGAGCGAGACAAGAGAACAGAAATAAAGGCAAAAGACAGAGAACAATCCAGCGATGAACGCTCTCTGTAAATCACTGTAACACACATGCAGGTCCACAAAAAAAAAATTATCCATGAGCATGGGTTTGATAAATCTAATGGTAAAAGACATAATGCTAACAGAAAAGACAGAAAGGAACTGCTCTCTAAGGACTTAGAAATGTCACCACTATAATAACCATTGGGGATACACACACTGTATCTCACACACATTTGTTTTACTATTCTTGACATAATTATTCATGGGGCTAATTAATGCTTAAAGCTGGATTAAAAATGCCATTTAATGTCATTTGGGAGGTAGGATTGTAATTTATATTTAATACTATATTATAATTTAATATTAAATATATTTCAAAATCTTCATAGTGAATATGAGAGTTGTTTTTTTTTTAATCGAGGTGGCTACAAAACATTAATCCAATCTGATATCCCTACTGTAGAGCCACATATTTGTCTCCCCAGGTATAAATGATGTGGAAGGAATATGCTGCACTCATGACCAAATCAGTGCCTCCAGGGTTTTGCGATTTTGCGATCACAGAAATTAACACAAAATCAATCAAACTCCACAATATTCAGAGGAGCTTGCAATTTTTCGAAATTAGCACAAATTTTCAACAGATTTGGGCCAAGTCGCGTCATGAGACGACATTCATCCAAAGCCCTCTTCAGTTCATGTGCGAGGAATATGAGTATGGCTAAAAAGTCTCATTAACCAACAACAAAAAAAAAAACAGAACAAAAAAATATTGTTTGCGAAAGACAAAAAATTGTGAAACAATTTTGTGCAATTGAAATTTCGCCAATTGGTGTAGTTTTACACCAAAATAAAGCACAAAAACAATCAGAAAATAATCCTGTACAAACTGCCAAGGGCTAACTGGGACTTTTTCTAACTCTGAGTGGCATATAAAATCGATTTTTAAGCAGCTATTTACTTCAAAATTTCCACTTTGGAGCTCTGTCTTCTCTGAGCTGGAATTCCATTTTTTTTTTTGCTTGCTTTCTGTCAGTGTCCTTTTTTTGTTGTACTCATTAACTACTGAGACACGGTGACTGCGCTGAGGTGGGAAGTATGAGTAAGTTACGAGTCAGAAAGTGCAGTGTTTCCAGTTGTCATGAATGCATTAAACTGCAAACACTCTTCCAAAAATACTCTGGAAGAAGTCAAAGTACTGCTTCAATTTCTCAACTCTGAGTTCAAAAGTATTCTGAATCGTGCAAAAAATCATTAAATAAGAAAGAAGTCAGCATCTCACATTATTATTTTATTTTCTTGCAGACAGGAAATCATTGCACCTTTTACCAAGTCACTTGGGGAAAGAAGGAAAACATTAACTAGAGCTAGCAGATGGCAACTATATTGCTCATCTGTTAAATAGTAGTGACCATGATAACCTACAAACTAGCTTGCCTGCTAATAGCAGCCTGTCTAGACATATCCAAAATACTGGCAGTGTGGTTGTTTTAGACTTCAGTTTCTCCCTCCTTAAGGCCAGTTTATATTTGATGCATGACTTTGACTATGTTTACATGGACAGCAGTAATCTAAGTATTGACCTTATTCTGACAATATTGTGATTAAGGTGTTTACATGAGCCGCTTTTAGAATATTCCTTTCATGTTCCTGTTTTACATGTTATAGAACATAGAGCGATTAACAGCACACGTCATTACATCACTGCGCCACGCCGTCCAACGTTCCCTCCGGAATTTCACGTACTGACGTACACTTCGTCTTCGTTATGGTACCGTATACAGTTTTGGGTGTTTTTATTTTTTTATTTTTACGAACGCTTCAAGTGCAGTTAATTATTTGTCATGCTATACGTGCAAATAGATGACTGCTTGAAGCTGTGAGCTGCGTCCTAAACCACGTACTTACCGTCTATATAGTAGCTGAGATACATATATTTCGACTACTATATAGTAGGTAAGTACGCGGTTTCGGACGCAACCGTGCTCTCTTGTTTGCTGTAAAACAGTTGAGCACTGCCATGTGTGTACGTGTCCTGTCACAAAATGTGGTGAGAACTCCCACATGATGTTAATAGTGTGATTAAGGTGTGTACATGTCTGTAATACATGTCGATAATGTGACTAAAACAGGAATACTCCACACGTCTTAATTCGATTTGTGTTTACTCCGAGTATGACTTTAATCGGATTAAGGTAATAAAAAATCGCTGTTTACATGCTAGTTTTTTTAATCAGAGTATCATCTTAAACGGGTTAATATCCAAATATTGTTGTCCATGTAAACTTACTGAATGTTTACACATGCAGAAGTGGCGGTAACACGAGTGGCATTGTTCACATTTTCTCCTGCCTCTCACCTTGTGTACATCTGGAGAATTAAAGCGACATTAAAAGACCGCAGGATACACACGGCAGCCATCTTGTGTACGGGTATACCTAGTTTAAAAACAAGTATAATCCAGCCTTTAGGGTTCGGCCCAAGTGTTTTTTGACCATTTTACTACCTTTGTAATATGTAAAGCAAAATCAACCATATTTGACACCAAATTAGGAGGAATTCTAATAAATAAAAGCAATATCATTGAATTTCAAATGAATGAAATAATTAGATTTCACCCTACCCTTGAACTTACACATACACCAACCAGCCATAACATTAAAACCACTGACAGGTGACATGAATAATATTGATTATCTCGTTACAATGGCAGCTGTCAAGGCGTGAGATGTATTAGGCAACAAGTGAACAGTCAGTTCTCAAAGTTGATGTGTTGAAAACAGGAAAAATGGGCAAGCGTAATGATCCGAGCGACTTTGACACGGCCCAAATTGTGATGCTTAGACTATTGGGTCAGAGCATCTCCAAAATGGCAGGTCTTGTGGGGTGTTCCTGGTACGCAGTGGTTAGTACCTTCCAAAAGTGGGCCAAGAAAGGACAACAGGGTCATGGGCGCTCAAGGCTCACTGATGCGCGTGGAGAGCGAAGGCTATCTCAGTCGAGCATCTGTGGGATGTTCTAGGCGAACAGGTCTGATCCATGGAGGCCCCCACCTCACGAGGATTTAAAGCATCTGCTGCTAACATTTTAGTGCCAACAACTTGGTTCACAATTGAAATGTGAAACCGTAGCTGGCTCTTTGAAATACATCAAAATGAGGCCAGTTTTCCATCAACTTGGCAAAGAAGAAGGGATTTAATTCTCACTTAAGCCCATGATTCAACTGTAAATGAATAAAACATCTGAGATCATGCTCAGCCTGTTCCACCCACCCATGTGTTGTGCTCACTGTCATGTAAAACTCCATTCTGTTTGTTGTTGTTTTTTGTTTGGTTTATTTGCGTTATATCCTAGGAATGGACATTTTCTGATTGATGTTGTTTGTAGTCAATTTGAATGGAAGTGTGTGTGTGTGGGTGTGTGTGTGTGTGTGTGTGTGTGTGTGTGTGTGTGTGTGTGTGTGTGAGAGAGAGAGAGAGAGAGAAAGAGACTATCCAGGGGTGTGCTTTTATCACCAGAGTTACAGCCTGTTTAATAATTTGTTTGTCGCCTTGGATTTAAGACTTCTGTTTTCCAAAAGGGTGAGGCGAACACTTTATTTACCGAAGGTCCTACTTTATTTAACGTCTCACTGCACTAAATTATTCACGATCGTCATATAAAGAAAAGGCTTTGGGAGTCTTTGTGAATTCTGCTTGATTAGATTTCATAAAGGGGAGGTAGGAAATTTACAAAAACATTTCTACTCACATGCCCTAAACACAGATTAAACACAGAGCAATCTATTGGAAAGGAAGATGTTTTTGTTTCCCACCATCTCAGAGAATAGTTTAAACCTACCTTCAGCGAGCATAAGGATGGGTCATGTTTTATTTTTATTTATTAATTGAAAGTAATCATGTAAATGAGCCATGTAACGAATCACTAAAGGGTTTTATTGCATGATGTGGAAATCCTGATTAATCTTAGGCATGAGAGTTTTTGTGATCAATCACAGTGTTCTACAAATGGATGATTGACTGATTGGATAATTGCATGAATGAGCAGGAGTACAGGTGTTCCTAATAAAGTGGCTGGTGAGTGCATACATCTGAAATGCAGCAATGCAACCTCAATCTGTACAGTTATATCGGAATTATTGCAAGTTTTCTGCCGATCTATCTTGGTGTTTGTCAGTTTTATTTAGTTTTTTTTGCAGAATTCAAGGCTATAGTAACATGCTCTGATGAGAAGAGCCTAGAGCGACTTTCTTACAATGATAGACAACAGCTTCTTTTTTTTAATTATTTGTTTACTTATAGATTTGTGTGATAACTGGAGTGGTGATTTTGGAAAAGAACAACCTAACAAAAAAATTGTTTAGCAGTGCATTTATAGAAATTGGTACCTAATCGTGATCACATTTTTTCCACTTATACCCAACATCAAATCTGTTTTTTTTTTTTGTTGTTGTTTTTTTAAATATTCCGCCAATTTGCATTGGAAAACTGCAGAACAGATGTAAGCTATCATAGGGTCGGTCTCATCTCTTATCACAGATCTCATTTGCAGCCTGTTGTGTGTATAATCGTATTCACTGTGCTCTCCACTAACACACAGTGTGATATGAACAGTGATGCATGAAGATAAGAATGGATGCACACCACACACTCGCCAAGAGCATGACAAGTACATTCGAACACATTTCAGTATCCCTGAAGCTCTTTTACATTTTATTGGATGTTCCCATTTCCAATTATTTTATATGTACACCAGGTCATGTATGTACAGATTGACCCTCGGGTAACCCCACATCTGCATCTGTCTCACTCTTATATCCTGTCAGTCCTCTCTGAAGCGTGAAGTTAATGCTTCCGTTGAGGTTGTGAAGTTGCGTTCTGCTGAGATGTGTGGAGTTGCCCTTCTTTCTCTCTTAGCCATGCTCTTCCTCTCTAAGTGCTTTCAAACCCTGCAGACCTCCTGTGGAGAGAACCAAATTCATGCAGCTTGAAGAGAGAAATCTCTCTCTCTCTCTCTCTCTCTCTCTCTCTCTCTCGCTCTCTCTCTCTCTCTCTCATTCGCTTGTGCATTTCATTCCCTTATAAACTTGGAACCTGCCAAAATCTTGCTTTTAATTCTGCTATTTTTTTCTCACCACTAGCAGCTCATGTAACCTTGCCATCATCCATTCTCTCCATGCCTCCTCCTCTCCGGCCTGTTTTAGATTCAGCATGGAGGCAGCGGTGGCACCTCTGAGTGGCTTCGGCTAGGTGTAGCAGACGCTAATCATGCCTCCGTTTGCCACCCAATGATATTGGCCATGCTGCCACAAACACACACACAGACATGTATTTCTATACATATGTATATACTGTATATACACATACACACACTCTTAGTAGGAAGATTAAGTTGGGAAGTTCCCTTCCCCCATTTTTCTCATCTTCGTATGCATTTTACACTCTAAATCGCTTTTCCATTCTATCAGGCTAAGCTTCTTATCTCCCCTTCCTCACCACCCCCCTCTCTCTCTCACCATCCCTACATCTTTTCATTTCCCTCACACCTTCTGGATTTATTGGTCATTTCTCCCATCATCTGCGCCTCGTCTTCGAGAGGCTCATTTAGAGCCAGAAAGGGTTAGTGATAGAAGAAGCTCCGTTGTCGCTTTATCTTTTTACAACTCAAGGACACTCCTGGCATTCCACTCTTCATTTGTTCACCTGGCCGGGAAAGATACCGGCCTCCCTTCCTGCCTTCATTTATTGTCTCTCACTATATCTTGTCTAACACCTTTTCTTTCTCTCTCCTCTCTCTCTCTCTCTCTCTCTCTCTCTCTCAGCAACAGCACACTAGTTAACGCATCCTCACATCTCCTCCAACATACAGCAGGCATGCCAATTCTCCAGTCCTCCAGTCATTAAAAAACAAGAGAAAACTGGTCAAGAAGGTTTTCTATTTTACCTAGTTCAGTGCATCTGTACTAATTAAATTTAATTGACATTCTATTCATATTCACATTTGAGATGTAGGGGAATATGCTTCACAAATATGCTTTTTAAATACTAACCTATTTCGGGGGAGTGTTGGGGAGAGAAGCTTCCCCTCGTTAGTTTATGTGAATGCCAAGCTGAGCTGTAAATTAATAATAATGACGATGTAATCGTTTCACACTGCTTTAGAGAGAAATATTAATTTGAGAAATACTTACTAAGAGTTTAAGTTTAGTAAAGCATAAGAATAAAGAACTAATATTAATATACTAATGTCAGGTTTCACGTTTTTAATATATAGATTGTAATCAAAACTATCTACTGTATCTACACATAGCAACTGACATCTTAATGATAGATGACTTGAAACTTCATTTCGAAACTGGAATGTGTCTAAAATTGGCAATTTCAGATCTTGTATTTTGTATGATTCTTCATATGAAGAAGTCATCGGTCATTAGATGATGACAATGGGCCATATTCACAGATGAGTTAAGCACTTTAGTGAGCATTTAATATCATAATTGTGTATTGAAGCTGTGCAATGACCTTGAACTTATTTTATATCGTATTTAGTTATATCATAATGATAATGATTGTCTACTATGGTTGGACAAACGGTTTAAGGGGCGTGACTGGAGGACCGGGCTCCTGGATGTGAACCTGAGTGGTGAAATGTTAATAGACTTCTGTGCAGGAGTCATGGATTGTCAATAACAAACACTATTTTCAAACACAAAAGGTTGCTCTTTGTGCACTTAGTACCAGCGAACCTTGGGCCAAAGGGTTTTAATTGTATCATCAGACTTAAGGCCATATTTTCAGGATACTTGGTGGAGAGTTGTATTCCTTGCACAGGACACTGGGCAGATTTACCTGGTAAAGCCAGGAGAGCCTTCCAGGTGGCTTGGGAGCATCTGAAAAAGGTTTTGATGCCAAGACTGTAAAAAAGGAAAACTGAATACTGAAAGGTCTGGCCATTGCAATGTAGTCAGTTAAACCCTTTAGGCAGAAAGAGATAAATATAAAAATGTTTAAAAATAACAAGGGATATTCAAATATATAAACAAATGAGTAATAGAAAGTATTATAAAGTTATATATATATATATATATATATATATATATATATATATATATATATATATATATATATATATATTGTCATTAGATTAGCCTATTAGATTAGCCTATTCTTGTTTTGGGGATTCCATAGTAGAGTTGCCCCACCGTCAAAATACCAATTAACTCCTTGGAAATTGCATTTACATAACTTTTTTTTTCTTTAGCATTTACCCAGTTCATGTTGTGAGATTTTATATAAAAACTGTTGCCAGTCACCACATCGCTTTGCTTCTCATTTGCATAAATTGAAACTCTGCTTATCTTTTTCACTTCACCTGATGCAACCAACCCAGATTTTGCCTCCTATCACTCTAAATCTCAAATTTCACTGAAGCTGAATGACTTCGAGCTCATTTAAACCAAGTAATGTGGTAGAAAAAAGAGCCAACAAATAAATAGCTAATGTTTTTAATGTCACATCAACAGACTTAAGAAAATACACTGGTTGCATTCCAGATGAACTAACATTTAAGTTGTTCTTGTAAACAACATTACCTTGATTTACAGAGAGGTTGGTTCATGAACGTGGGTGTCATCTTTCCCCACCTCATCCCTGTTTATCAGTTATGGCTGAATCTCAGACCTATAGTCTGTTACTGAAAAGTGTTACTCAAAAGTGATTAGCCCCAGCAAAGAATAATTTTTCAGGAGTAGCTGACATAAATACATGCATGGGTGGCTGGCTTACTTGTTTATTGTTTTTTTTGTTGCTATTAATTAGTAATACATCATACCAGACATCAAAGCACATAAACCACACAGCAAAATGCTGCAAACTTTGATGAAAAGCCAGTCTTTGAAAACTCCTAATGAACTGTCATCCTTTTAAAAATGGATCAACAGGCACAAGTTCACTGAACATAATAGTCTTCGTGTCCTGCTCCATAATTAATTTGCACTGTCATTAAGCGACAGTAGCTTTTTATTTGACAAAACGTTACGCCACTTACACTAATCATTATATTCTGGCACAAATATCCAGACACTAGTGTGAATGGATTAGCATAATGTGTATAGTGTAGCTTAGAGTTTTTAAACTAGAGGTCTTTATACGAGTGGTATCCCAGCTGCAGCTGTAGTAAGCTGGATGTGGTCCATGTTTCCGGATTTCTTCAGCACAAGTACACAGCAGCAGAGACAATGATATCTAGACGTACCATCTGCTGGAGTGGTGGCTTCAGATCAGTGGCTGTTTTAAGGTTGAGCTGGTTCTATAATGTCGATCATTAGTATGTAGACTGAAACTTGCAGAGATAGACCCAAGTGGCAGCTTGAGTCCATGCCCTTTTGCCCTGTCACTGCACATGTATAATAATTGTATTTTATATAACCTCTGGGGTTTCACATAGAAAAAATGTGAGCCTGGAGTACAATCATGAGCCCTGTTCCATCCAAGATCTGACATCGGAGCTGATGCATAATTGGCTCATCTGCATCCTGGGAATATACATATTGTGTTTGATTGGCTTGGTTTCCAAGAGCTTTTTCACTGTTGAGTGACCTGTCTCAAAGAGTACTAAGGATATTTTGCCTTAATTAGCTCCAACATGCCATGGATGCACACATAATCACAACATAACTGAACAACCCAAAAGAACAGAATTACTGGAAAATAGTAGTACACATGTTCATTGTTTTTATTTAACCATGCTTTCTTTACATTAGTGAACAGTTTCAAAGGAAACCTTTTTCCCCCCAATGCTGCTCACTTAATTAGAGAAATATTTCAGCATCTTTGAGTTACTTACAAATGCCGTCTTTGCATCATATTTTGAGATGTGGATGCTGTTCACATGGAGACCTCACCTTGTCTTCCTCATTTTATTCCACTTAGGTGGAAAAAGCTATAAACATGATGTTAAGAGTTTAGTATTGAAACGGTACAAATGCTAACCCTAACCTCGGTTACTTTTCATATTAACTGAGTCAAAAACGAGCCCACGTCGCACTAAGATCCTACAGTTGTGATTGTACTGTTGTTAATTTATGATTATCCTTTCTAATGTTTCATCACCGGTTAAATCCGTTGGCCGCAAACAGATTTATTTCAGAAACAAGATTAAACAATAACACTGTTAAATTTTTGCGAGAGTATTGTATGTTTTTATTATTCTTATTTCTAGAATACAGATAAGATTAAGATATGTGTGAGGGCTGTGCATAGCTTTCACAAGTGAAGGTAATAAAATATGTCGAGCATGAACAGATTTATATGCAACACTAAGGCGGTGTACTCACCTGAAAGCTTTGATCTCTGAATATTACATTGCCATAACATAGCGTATTGAAGAAACATTTGTCTTGTAGCAAAACCACTGAGCTAATGTGGACTAATTTCCTAAAGGCTTGTACAGCATTTCATTTGTATATACTAGCTTGAACATAATCATTTGTGCCAAAGCTAATTTACAAACATATTCTACAAAGGATTCTGTCTGTCAAATGAACAAAATAACAAGTCGGTTTTGCATACTAGCCCTGAGGATTCTGCCACGTGGAGCATTCCAGCTAAAAGTGCAAAATACAGGATTGTGTTGATGCAAATAGATTCATTTAGCACCTGCATTGTGAATTTTCAAGCCTGAAAGTCACCTCGGGAATGGTGATTGGGTAAACAAATTAATCTGAGCAAAGGGCAGGTATTAAATTTGTAGATGTTTTGAGTTTTGGTTTTGAGGGCAAAAAAAGGACAAGTTTAATAAAATCGTGCCTTGATATTACCGTGGCAAAGTTGGTTTCATGTTAATATTCACTACAAATTCTGACTTCAAAGAGAGCTTGAGGAACGGTTTTCTCATTTGCATACACAGGTCAAAATGAAAGGGAAAACAGTGGTGGTTCTGTTATGCTGTGCGAGGCATTTTGCTGCCGTGGTTTGGGTCAACTTGTCCCAAAGTTGTTCTGATGGGAGTGGCCTCTTCCAGGAAAGCCCTGCCCCCATCAACAGAGCATTGAATGGTCTCACTGAATGGTTTGATGAAAATGCTGTAAATCAAATGATCATATCACAGTCACCAGATCTCAACTAAGTTACCTAAGTTAACCAAAATACCTATGGGAGATTTTGGAGTAATGTTTTAGCCAGTTCTCTCCACCACCACCATCAACTGAGGGAATATATTTCAGAAGAACGAGGTTCGTCACACCAGCAGAGTTCCAGAGACTTGTAGAATGTATGCCATGGCACACTGAATTGTGTTCTGGTGACCCAGAATTACCCATTGACTACACACTATAACTGTTATACGTTTATACACTAGTAAATTAGTACTCAGTGAGAATGGTGTATAAGTGGGTGGGGTGTTTGTTTTTTTCCCCAGGATGCCCCTTTTTTTTATACAAGCTACAGTGCTGTGTGAAGGAATTCATGAAGCTAAAATGTTTTGTCTGGATGTGCATTACTGCTCACACACATATGTTCATCTGTTGACCTTCACTGCAGGACAAATTTCTTTGCCTTCTGTTGTAGCCACTGCAGTTCCCTCCATGTGGGGACTGATAATTAAGTAATGCACTTTACTAATCCAACCTATATTTAAACACTTACAACACTTTCATGGGAAAAGAGCCATGAGTTAACCCCTGACCCTGCAGATCACGTGATCTTTATATGTGAGCAAGCTTCATCCACAGGAGCCATCATGTTTCCATCAAGTGTCAAACAACCACTGACAGCCACTGCCTCTGTCTTGAAATAGCATTTTGGATGCTGTCAAGCCAGACTCTGGCCATCAGTTGAGGAGGGAGATTGAAAAGTGGTCCGTTCCAGCAATGCTGTTATAATTGGATGGAGCTGAGCCGGCCATCTGTCATACACAGATCTTAAAGGAGGAACCGAGACTACCCGTGTCTGTGTTGGTGGTATTTTGCGATCACATTTATAAGGGGTTTTGGAGATATATGCACATGAAAGTAAGACTGAGTCAGATCTAACTGGCACTTTATTATGTTAAGCTTCTATTACTTCTTTACTAGCTCACACAACCCAATTATCTCCTTTTCACTTTGGCAATATTAGACTTCGTGCCAGGAGCTACATTGACAAAAGAAAGGGATGTGTTCTGACTCCGTCTCTATGCAATGATAGTCTTCCTTTTCAACTCAGTAACAATGTGAGCCTTATCAGCACCCCACTTCTGTTTTATTATCCAGTCAGCCTTCTGTGTGGAACTGGAGTGGAGTACTAATACGGGCTCATTGAAATTTGAGATATTATGCAGCACAACCACAAAGGCAAGACTTTTTAAGGTAAGGTACAGGAATGAGTTTAACTAGAAAAATAACTGTAATTTCGCTGAGTTTTTTGTAATGCTTTTAATTGGTTCAATTTTCAATTCCCTCTCATTAGAACCTAAAGTTAAAGATTACCTTATGCTCAAGTGGCTACCATGGGGGAAATCTCAGTGCGCTAGTCCAATTTATTTGTGCGATAGCTATCACTCATTATCATTAGGTGTTGTTGAGCAGCCATATATATTGCCAGATCCTGACTGCTGAGGCTTTTCTCACCCTCTGGACCTGCCTGATTCATCCAAGTGCTCTATTTCTGCTTGGAGCTTCTATACCTATGAATCATATTCAGCTGTTGTGGATACCCTTAAGATCTGTACTTCCCAAAATCATTTCATGCAAAAATCTTACCTTTGCTTCAGTGGGTAATCTCATCTGTATAATGTAGATTCGTACCTAAGAACTGCTGTAATCTTAAGCACTGCCCTGTGTTCATCTCAGGACTCATATTCACAATATACTCTAGTCATACTGAAAATCTTTTCAAAACACTCATTTGAATGTACTTTTTTTTATTTATTTTTTTTATTTTTTTAAGATTTATAATCGCACTATCCATCCAGTTTCACCCAGTAGAGGGTGAGTTCCCTTTTGAGTTTTTCCTTTCCACTTTAGGCCAGTATACGTCTCTAAATCTGCATCCACATCTGGATTTCTGTAAAACAGCTTCCTGATCATGCTTATTCTTAAATGCATTATACAATTCAAATTCAAATTGTGGAGTATATCCGTAACTAAAAGCTTTTTCTTGAAGCAATGTAAATAAATAGCATCGACCATTTGACTATCTGACAGTTCTGTGGTTTTGGTTGAAGGATTGGTTAGAGGATTTTACATTTATTTACTTATTTTTAAAGAAATATCACCGTTGCTACTGCCAGAGTCTAGGGCTTGACTCTATCCGCATAAGCCAAATTAGTCACACCTGCTTCTATGTGCTAGGTTATTAGCCAGTGATGTGTCTACGTAATCCCATAAAATGGGTTCACAATGAAGAGACTTAGCATAAATCTCAGAAATACTCAGAGACAGAGCGAGACAGAGTTGTCCAGAGCTGGGTTTTTCCCCCGTATTTTGTATCATTTTATTATTTCACAAGATGTTTTGGCCACTTAGCTTGCCATTCTTCTGATGTATATTACCAGTTAGCTTCTGTAATCTGATATTAGCACTGGACATAAAGCATGTTGGAAGGCACCACAGTGATTTCTAGAGTACTTCACCATGACATTTAAAACGCTTCATAAAACGTTTGAACATTGAACTAAAGTCATTTGTAAATTACAGGCTAAAATCCTGCATTACATTAGCTAATTAGCTATCAGTGATTTAAGTTGCCCAGGGTATAACTCAAATTTATAGATACTGCATTTACTCTAATGTTCATGCTGAAGCGGTGTTGCATATAATCAATGTTAGAGATGACCTGAAATCAAAACTGACCTGGTATACCTGCTTAATTGGTGTCCATGTGCATGGATCATCACTATCTAATTATATGCTAGGCTATAAATACAAATTAATATTGCAAGTGTTATTATTATTATACTTGTATCCAAAAGGGTGTACTTTGTACTTGTCGTAGTGTCCACTCAAGCAACATTATCATGACGTGTGAAGTGACACTACCACCACCACGGTGGCAAACTTCCACAGCAGTAGTACGGTTGTCATGGCCACTGTCACAGCCCTATCACTATTACTTACTTAAAAGACATTTCTGTCCTGTAATCCATCATAACTCCTACTTCTAAATGTCTTTTGCTTCTTGAATATGTCACCATGCATGTGCAAGCAGTGAATAGAATAATATTAACCTATAATGTCACATTATCTCATCCTCTATCCTTTATCAAAGAAAAACTCTCTTTTCTTTAAAAATACCTCCAGTGTACGTGTTATCATTATTTTGTCTTCGCTGACTTAATCTGACTTTGCATTGAGTGGTTTTTCAGCCTGGTTTTGCTGTCATGGACAATACTCACAGCGTAAAATCACTCTTTGGTCGCGAATTGAGATCTGAGGTCTTAGAATGCAAAGTGTCATGCTCCCTGGCAGAAAATTTTGTTGGAGTTGTGACCACTGCTTTGACACTCGTCTAAAAGCTCGTCACATTGTCTAAAAGTCACCAATAGGAGGACCCCATTGGATGACAACTATAGATACATCACTTTTCCATATCGCGTATCCTACACAGGGTTGCAAGGGAGCCTAGAGCCTATCCCAGTGAACTCGGGGTACAAGGCAGGGGACACCCTGGACGGGGTGCCAATCCATTGCAGGGTACAATCAGACACAAATTCACACACTACGGACAATTTGGAAATGCCACTCAGCCTACAACGCATATATTTGGACTGGGGAGGAAACCAGAGCACCCGGAGGAAACCATCAAAGCACAGGGAGAACATGCAAACTCCACACATACAGGTCGGAGGTGGAATTCAATCCCCTAACGCTGGAGGTGCGAGGTAAACGTGCTAACCACTAAGCCACCATGCCCCCCATATAGGATGACATTGAAATTCTAATTCTAATGGAAAGAATATCTATCTTTATTACCACAATGTTTTGTCTTGTGCCCCAAGTTCCCTGGGATAAGCTTCAGGCTACCCCGTGACCCTTTGTAGGATAAGCAGTACGGAAATGGATAGATGGATGGATGGACTTCAATGTTTCTATGAAAAATTTAGTTTCTAGGAAACTTACTCAACAACTACGTTTACATGCACATCCAATTCCATTTTAAAGTTCATATTCGGGTTCCAGCCATATTCTGAATACAATGTTTATATGCGTACAGGCATCGGAATATTCCTGTATACATGGTTGTTGTAAGTATGCCGATCTACACATGCGCTTTTACGTTCCTGCTTTTATTTCCTAGGAGATTCCTTGTGGACTGAGCATGCACATATCTCTACTTTCAATGGATTTTCTGAATAAAGTGTTTACATGCAACAAATTTTTGATTAAAACAGGCATATTCCAGGGGTGAGAATCAGAATCCGGGGAATCAGAGTATTGTCTTAATCTGAATCGGGCAATCAGATTGTAACTTTTACATGACTCCGATTAATATCGGAATATTGTTGTGCATGTAAACACTCTTGCACTAGCCCATCTCCCTGCCAGCAGACGTCTCCCTCCACTGGGTTCTAGATGAACCTTCCAGGTCACTTCCTGTTTGGAGAGTATATAAGGCCTAGTCATGTCACTACACCTTTGCAAAGTGTATGCAAATGCGATGAAGATATAGCCAAAATCAGATTTTTTTTAATGCAGAAGCAATTATCAGATTCTTTTATACTCACTCACATGTTTAACATAGCTAGCTATTCCTTGCTTATAAAGTAAATTCTTTACTGTAAATGTGACAACATACTGTATTGAGTCCATATCAGATACATGATTTTTTGGGGGTCATTTGTAGTTGATCATATGTACACTTAACACTTACAAGACCTAGGCATGTTTCTGAAAATTAGGATGCCCCTGAAAGTTTCATTTTTTAATCTTCTCAAAGGAACAGTCACTTTTTTGCATGCTGTGTATTTGGACACGCTGCTAGTTACGGTGTATTATTATTTTTTCAGCCGAGGAATTTTAAGAATGTGCCATTCATGCTGTTCACCTCAGACCCCAGTTAACCAGCTGTAACAATTCAGCAAGGGATTCTGGAAGGAAAGTGTTTAGCAACGATTGACAGATTCAAGAGAAATGCTTATTCTCATTATTCATAAATGTAAATGAGGTGCACTATAATGGTGACAAGGGAAATGATGACTGAAAAGTAATGAGATAATGTCCTCCTAAAGTGTTTCAAAGTGTTTAAAATGCTAATAGGGACTGTACATTATCGCTACAGGTCTCAATAGGTTATATAAATTATATATTACCTATTCTTCTGTAACTATTTTTAGGCAGCATAATCACAGAAGAGCTCAAATGTTGGCCCATTGCACCCTTTCGAAACATCAAATGCCCTCTTGAAGGACACAACTAACGAACTTCACACAAGCTAATGGAGTATTGTAATGGCCTTCAATATGGCGCAGCAGATTCCCCTCAGGGAAATTAGGAAGGGCACGTCAATGAGAGCGTGTCAAATAATGACTAATGAAGCAAGGCCCTGTTTCCTCTGCAGTGCACTGCCTCTCAGTGTCACTGCACACACCTTGCTGAAATGAGTTCAAAAGTTATAATCATGCTGATTCTTTATGCACAGTGAGAACACAGACATACCAGTGCGTTCTGTGATAAACAGGATGCTCAGTATGCAGGCTCTTAAAGTGGTTATAGGATTGTTAACAGTGCTTCTTCACAATACAATGTTTTAATTGTAAGTGCTTTTGATCAGTGAGGATCCCTAAAGTGCCTGAAGCATTAAAATAACTAAAATCCTCGAGTGAACACAGTTATATTGCACATCTGAGCATTTGTTCTGTGCATTCATCATGTTCTTCTCTGCTGCACATTTGCAGTCTTTACACGGCTCACGAGAGAGGAGGGTAAGCATTCGGGCCACGTACCAATTCAACTCCCTATAGCAGCATCCTGTTAGCCCTCTACCCCATCACATTAATAACTCCAAGAGGCTCGGTTAATCATGCCATAGGTCTCGCTGCACCCTGTCTGATATCGGATCGGTTTACATTAGTCCTGAGTCAGCATGCATCGACAGTTTCCTTCAAACAGCCAACGGTTGTGGTTTGTTTTGGCTTTTTTGTGTGTGTGTGTGTGTAGTAAATTACCAAGAAGGCACTGTCGATATTAAGGATGCACTGATCCAATGTTTTTGTGTGTGTGTTTTTTCATTGTTTTTTTTATTTATTTTTGTATCACTGCTAATATCAGAGCTCTGAATATTGGTGGATACACAATAATGAGCCGGTACTGATGTCCTGAGCATACCCTGAAAACTGGCTGTGAGACTATAGCAACAATGGCATGCTGTCATTAAAGAATAAAATCACACTGGAGCATGCTGTTATAGGAAAATAGTCAAGGACTGGTGGTGTGATGTGTCCCAACATGATGCAGAGTTGTTACGACCCCAAAGATTCTTTTCCAGTAACAACGTAAAGACCCAAAGTGTTTTATTCCTCTTATACCACAGTAATTTGCCAAGATTCCAATTTATATTTATTAAAGTATGACAGCCATTTATGGTTATATTAAATGCCATGGAACATCCATGAAACAAGTTAGTTCCTGTTATCACTTACTTTTAAGCAGCTATAAACTCCCTCACCTCTGTTTGTTATGGATATACTGGAAAGAAAGAGACTAGAGACTACATTTCCCATCCTGCACTACGGCTGCCATGGACTGCAATTCCCAGAACACTCTCACCTTCGTTCTAATCACAGACACCTGCATCCAAGTCACAGCACAATATATATAGAATGACTCTCATTTACTCTTTTTGAAGTATATGCTCAGTTACCATGTGTGCTGCTGTTACCAAGTCTTGATTCGCTTGTGTTTGCCTTTCACTGTGTTGGATCCTGTTTTGTGCCTTGCCTAGTTTAACAGAACTATTGTCAGACCTGCTCTTAATTATCACCTTCTGGCCAATCAGATTTGAAAATAAACAGCACCGTTGTATAATAGAATTTCTCTGTTGCTGTGTCCATCATCATTGCACATTTTCAAAATGGATCAGTATTTTAAAAAATTGTTATTCTGGGCTCCCAAAATGGCTTTCGCCCTATTCTCATGAAATTCAAATCCCAACGATGTCATAGCCATCCATGACCCGAGGCCAAGGGAGCAAAATTGGCTGTGCTCTCAATGTGGGAGGTGGAAATGGTACACTCTCTCTCCCCTGTCAATCACAGAGACATGAGCCAATCAAGGGCATCTGAAAGGTCATGTATGCGGAAGAGGGTAAATAGCAAAATGTGTTATGCTGTCCTGTTAGCAGCACTTTGCAAAGACGCAGTTGGCTGGCTTAACTGGATTGAAAAACATTCACAGCATCACATCTACATTAGAGTTTTTCAAAATCTGTGAATGTAGGTGGTGCTTGGCCAAAAGTACCACACCCTTTTTAAATGCTTGTGAGAATACACTGCTGCTAATTCAACAAAATGAACTTCACACACACTCACACACACACACACACACCTAAACATCTGCTCACACATATTCAGAATCATTTTAATGGACAAAACGTCCCAATCTCACACAAATACTAATTAATTTAAAGTAGTAATTAAATCGTCTGCAGTCTCTATTAGATACAAAAGAACGACACCAAAATGTGCAATTATTCACATCTTCTTACACATACATGCCCTAAATGCCTCAGAGACTGAGAATAAACAAGCTGTGGCATTATGGTGGCTTTTCAGACAGCTGCTCAGCCCCTTTTCTCTGCATCTGCCTGCTCTGGCTCCCACTTTGTATTCACGCTCTGCATGCATCCAGCTCCTCTTTTAAGTATTACTGACAGGTCAAGCAATACACATACTATATACACACACATGCAGGACACTTATTACAGTCTGTCAGAATAATGCATGTCATTGGTGTTAGTTCTTCAACGACTTTGGGCAGCTTTGTGTCCATGCCTTGGGTCACAGTAGCCATGACACACACACAAACGAAGGACATCACATCCCCTCTGAGTGCGAGAACTAGTTATGTAACCCTGTGTCTTTGTCTTAAACTATAACCACTATACCCACTTTAATCTGCATGTATACTGTATATGAAGCCGAATGTGTTCCTTCTATTTACAACCCCAATTCCAAAAAAGCTGGGACGCTGTGTAAAATGTAAATAAAAACAGTATGCAATGATTTGCAAATCTCATCAACCCATATGTTATTCACAATAGAACATAGAAAACATATCAAATGTTTAAACTGAATAAATGCACCATTTTAAGGAAAAAATAAGGTCATTTTGAATTTGATGGCCGCAACATGTCTCCAAAAAGTTGGGGCGGGGGCAACAAAAGGCTGGAAAATAAGTGTTGCTAAAAAGAAATGGATGGAGGAAGATTTTGCAACTAATTAGGTTAATTGGCAACAGGTGTGTAACATGACTGGGTATAAAAAGGGTATCTTAGAGAGGCAGTGTCTCTCCGAAGTAAAGATGGGATGGAATCTGGATGGAAGCATTTGTTGTGCTAAAACCTGTATATACTTTTCAGCATTGATGCAAATCATGGCATTCTGTTTTTATTTACATTTATTTACATTTTACACAGCGTCCCAGCTTTTTTGGAATTGGGGTTGTATATACAGGTGCATTAGAGCACTGCTTGTATCCTGAGGTGACACAAACGCGTCCTGTCAAGTGGAAGTGAAAATTGTTCCCACTTCCACCTCTTCAGTGGGGTCATTTTAGCTCCTCTTCAACATCTTCTTTCTAGAACTTTTTAGCCACTCTGCATAATAAATGAAGATACAAGGAGCCCTTTCTGCTATAAGACAAGACAGCTCTGTACCCCTACTGTGCAGTCTGACTTTGAAATATTGTCACTGAATGCCTGGGGATATGTTCAATGAGTCTTTCCTAATCATAGAGCTGTTTGCTCTTGCAAGATTTTTGGAATATCGTGGCTATAATTATTTTTCAATGACAAATTCAGCAGATCTTTTTGCAATGTTGTTTATCGCTGTATGATAACATCAATTATAATAATTTTGCGTATCATTAAAATCATAATGATTTATTACATTTACAGTGATGGCTGGTCAAGATATTGAATGGCAGAACTTATCTTTACTATTATGAAACTATTCTGGTTGAGCCTTGTGGCAGAGGGGTCCCACATAAGAATAAAATTATTATGCGTACACACAGGAGAATACTTACTGAAAGAGAGATAGGCAGACTTCCATATGTTTTTAAGTCAAGTGTTTGAAGTCTGTAATCATGCCATGTCTCATGGCAAGCATGAGAAAAGCTGCGCTTGCCGTTAACGCTTTCATTAAAATCTCACGGTTGTACTGTTTGTCTCTTTCTGTAAATTTTATTAAGATTGCACAGTGTACTGTACTGTATGCTTAGTTTGTTTACTAATAATTTCTCATTTTTTAAAAATTGAGAATTATTCAGAAAGTAAAAACAATCTCATTCATGTTTACTGCACCTCTTCAGTTCCTCCAGGATTTCACGATTTTGTGATCACAGAAATCAACGCAAAAATCAAGCAAACTCCGCCATATTCGGAGGAGCTTGCAATTTTTCACAATTACCACAGATTTGGGCCAAGACACGTGTAAAGTCATCATAATGCTCATTCAGCCAAAAAGCTCTCTTCGAATCATGAGTGTCGAGCATGAGTACAGCTAAAAGGTCTCATTTACCAACAAATATCACTGTGAAAAACAATTTTGTGTAATCGCGATTTCGCCAGTTCAAAAAGTTTCGAAACAGCACAAAAGACTCAGCAAGTTGCATCGAAATTTTTGAACTAAGTCACAGCAAAATCAAGCATTTTTGGCTGCAACAATCACAAAAAAAAATCCTGTACAGACTGACTGTTATACACCTATACCTACTACGCTATTGTATTTTAATGCGACTTCACAATCACTGCTTATGTCGTGTTATGGATGTGACAGTAAGCATGTCAAAGCCTTAATCAAACAACAAATCCAGGGTGTGCTACACTCCATGCAATCGCTTGATGGTACTGTCAGGAATAAGCTATGTGAATCTACACTATGGGCTAGAAAGAAATCAGCCCCAGCCTGTATTTACCATTCTGTGAATGTTTACTTATGATCGCGCTGGTGTTCCACAAAATTGAAAAAGAATCCACTTTACCTTGTTGTCCATTGGCTTTGCAGCTTCATACTTCAGACTTTAATTACTCTGGACCTAAATATGTAGAAACAGAATCTGAAATAGCCAGTTGTAATTTGTTCTTATTTATGAACCAGGAAAAGAGGTGAATGCAAAAAAGTGCCGGATTGAATCTCATTGCTCGTAGCTTTATTAATCATGTGATGTGCTAACGGTGCAGATGATGATCAGAGCGAAACAAGCAGCGGTGCTTGTGTGACTTAAACAGCAGTGTACACACTCGGCATGCGTCTGAGGCAGGGGGCTTTTATCCCATGGTTGCCTCTTTCTCTCGCTCTCTCTCTCTTCCCATTATTTACTGCTTGGTGGGTGTTTGTAATCAGTGTGGGTTTGTGTGAGGACAGAAATTAGTCATAGCAAATGCACATTTCCCCGTTGTTACACAACTCATTGCAGTGGTGGCATTTAGGAGAGAGACCTACCCTGCTCAGTACAGTACAATATAATAAAGTAGTGGTGGTTAGCATGTTTGCCTCACACCTCCAGGGTCCGGGGTTCGATTCCCGCCGGGGCCATGTGTGTGCGGAGTTTGCACGTTCTCCCTGTGCTGCGGGGGTTTCCTCCAGGTACTCCGGTTTCCTCATAAGTATCCCTTATCGACATGCATGGTAGGCTGATTGGCGTGTCTAAAGTGTCCGTAGTGTGTGAATGGGTGTGTGAGTGTGTATGTGATTGTGCCCTGCGATGGACTGGCACCCTGTCCAGGGTGTACCCCGCCTTGTGCCCGATGCTCCCTGGGGTTGGCTCCAGGTTCCCCTGCGACCCTGAAGAAGGAGTAAGCGGTAGAAGATGGATGGAATATAATAAAGTAAGTAGTCTACTATAATGCCCAGGAAACTCCTAAAACTGGCCCAGGAATGGCACATTTCTACGCTTCTACTCTGATTAGAAGAGCTACCCAAAATAGCTACCCAGCTAGCTAACTTCTAGTAGCACATATTTGTCACAGGGGACAATTATTATTGGGATTTCAGTAAGTCTTCATTTGTATAATAATATTCCCCTCAGTTTATTTAAGAGTGTAGACATCATTTTAACAAAACTTTCAGCAAGCTAACCTTACACATTTAGCTTGTTAGCCATCAGTTGCATTAGGCAGTATTTTATGTCGTTCTCGTGTTGTGTTTTTGAATCGTCAACCTGTTCATAGGTGTTGTGATATATCTGTATTTGCTCTGTTACCTTCTTATAAGAAGACAACACAAGTCCGATACGAGCAAGCTAACTGGCTAATGCTAGTGTGCTAGCTAAAAACAAAGCTTAACTGAAGGGAAAAGGATTCTCTGTGGAGCGAGTTTATAAGCTGTCCGTGGGGCTCTGTGAGTCTTTGAGGTAAATCATCGCAAGCTATTTTCCTCAAAAACAATTAATGGGGAAACTATTCTTTGTTATGACGGCTAAGACTCGTACCAGAGAAGTCTTACACAAAATTTGGGGGTGAATCCAGGGGTGTAACCTGGCCTGAGCAAGATTTTTTTCTTTAGCTCCAAACAATTCTCCACTTGGAGTGGTTTGTCACTACATAACTGAACGTCAGTAAAAGAAGACGGTGGTGTTGTAATTTTATATCTTCAGCCAAGCCAATCAGACAGGGTTTACAGGAAAATACTCATGACTTATTGGCTGGCAGCTCTCAATTCTGCCAAATGCAATCTCACACAGTCAATGTAAGGGAAAATGGATATACAGCATTTTTTTAAACCATTAAAGTGGTTGAAATTGAAACAGTAACATCCTCTCATGCTGAGCAGGAAAACAAGGTGTGTAATTGTCTATATGAGTTCCAGTTTACGTGAACATGATATGAGCAGAGCATAAGGAAAGATAATGTACTTTGCATGGCACTGTAGCAGCTAAACCCAGACAATGATAGCTTAGCTGTGCCTTCCCTTGGCTTGTGACACAAAACTAGCCTAGTTAGAAAATTTTATAATTCACCGGTCTGGTAGTCCTACAAAAAGTGGTAACAAGCAAAGCAAGTTTTATGATAATGTCATACATTGACAGCTAAGTTACCACAGCTTCCATAAAAAAACTTAGGCTATTAGCTAAGCTGGAAAAAGACTAAAAAGAATCTGGGTTCAGTCCCAGATAACTAACAGTCCAGCTAACGCACCTGGGTGAGTCTTTGCTGAATGTGAATTACTATATGTTACCATTACACAGCAATTCACAACAGCTCAGGACTATCAAGGTTTAGGGTATTTTTTTCTTCCCTGATTCCATTTTTAACCAAAAAAAGCTCATATGCACTAGTTTTATATTGTCTAGGATGGAGGTTCTATAGCTAAGGTTTTCTGGTTATCACAATGTCCTTCGATAAGGGATACTTAGCACTACCTAAAACAGAAGTACAGAATGGAATGATGGAACAATGTTAAATGGAAAAATATTCAGTTAGTGCCATGTTTTATCAGATTTATCAGAATCAACAGAGTTAATAATTTAAAAATCACATTTTTGAGTCAGTTAGTTGGAGCTGAGACAGAAATCCATAAAACGGGCATGTGGTTTGATTACTGTCTGTTCAGATTATTTAGCAGAAGGTTATGTAATGTTTTAATTCATTCCAAGTTTTCATCTGCAGTTTATTTGCATATATCCAACTGCGGCATGTTTTTTTCCTGTGCTAATCCTAAGCACTCACTCCTTTCTGTTTCACGCCTTCATTCCTCCCTCTCTTCCTTGGCATCACAAGTTCCTTGCTCTATTTGTGCTGTGAGTGATGAAGTGATTCCCCGGCCACGCTTTCTGTTTCTCGACCTTGTGGTTGAGGGCAGAGTGGACATGGTTGTATGTAAGGTGATGGCTGTGTGTTGGCCCGTGTGATGTTTCTGGACTCCCAGAATAAATCGTGTTGCAGGGAACTGATCCCAGGGCTGTGCACTTTCTTCATGCATGAGCACATCAGTGCCTGCTGGACCGTTATCCTTCATGATCCTCAGGATGAAACAAGGGCACACACAAGCCTGATGCATATAACTGACCTGTTTTTAATAATGTTATTAAACGGTCTTGAAATGGGATTAAATATGTGGGAATCATGCGACTTGCGTAAGTATTCACCCCCTCAAACACAATTTGTAGTGTTACAAACTGGAACTCAAATCATTAGTCCGCGAAGCAACAAGGACACCAAGGGTACCTCTGAAGATATAAAGGACAACCATGCTGTAGTCTGGAAACTCCACAAAGCTAGGCTTTATGAAAATGTGGTAAGCTATATGAAATCCTGTTTGGAGACCAAAACTTTCTGCCCTTGGCACAAAGCACTATATTTGTCAGGAACCCAACACTGCTCATCACCCTGAGTACATCCTTCCCACAGTGAAGCATGGTGGTGGTAGCATCATGTTTAGAGATACCAAGGCCTCTTTTTTCAGCAGCATTTCATCCATTGTGTTTTTGCAGAACAGCGCACATGTTATATGCTGTATAAGCGATAGAACACGTGTGGTGGTGTCTGCAAACAAATCACAGTAATGATGTTATTCATTTAGTATTTTATTAAGTTTGTACAACAGTTTTTGGAATGTAAAGAAAAATGTATAGCAAGCAAACCCCTAAAAAAGTACATTCCCATCCACATGTGGCTTGTTGCTATGCAACATCCCAATAATAAAGTGGAAACAAGTATTGCAAGCATACAACCTCATACAAACTCAGTAAAGTAACACTTGTGAATATATATTAGTGGATAGCTTAGCAGAAGCAAGACAATGTATAGCTGTTCAGGTTTGTGTGGTTTTCATCCAGCACAACCTCAGACAGAAAAATTGGCATAGAAGGAGCAATTGTTTGGTGTTTGACCTACTAATTTAGCATCTTTCCTTAGATGCAGGTCAATTTTTTTTTTAAATGCATCCTATTTCTATATTTCTATTTGTATTTGATATTGTGGTTAGAAAACAGCAGACTGGCAGTGTTCCAGATCAGTCAGTGGAGAAATGCTGACACAGAGTACCAAGCAAAAAAAAACCTGAACACCTTTGAACCAGTCAAGTTGTCACTGTAAGTAACTGCTGAAATGTATAATACATTGAAGTATATTACTGTAGGGACTGTAAGAGGACTTGCACCAACAGTATTACACCTGTCCCTCTTCCTCCCCAACTGCCATTGAAACAGTCACATGCTGGATGCTGAGACACCGGCTGTGTCCTCATTCTGCCACAAGAATTGTCTAAGCCAGCGCATGGGTTTTGTTCACGTGTTTGATGTGACACAATACTCCGGCATGGCATGCACACGGGTTTGTAATGGCTTTTCTTGTAGCTTTGATGTGAAAGCATTAATAGGAACAAATAATTTGTGGAATTGCTCACACCCTAAAATCGGGTGCACACACAAACAACATCGAGGGAAAAACAAAGTCCGACTCTAGTGCATGAATCTATTTTTAGGATGGGAACAGATTTCAGAAGGATTTTAAAATAGCGTTAACAAATTCCTCCTCCCGAGTCTCAAGCCATCTTAGACCATGCGTGTTTGCAGAGTACTTTTACAGCTGAATTATTTTAGGGTAAATGTGACTCACAGGGCTTATGATGACAAATAGAAGATATTTTTAAATCTTTTACACAAAAGACCTGTTGACATGGGGAGATTACTAAATTGCACCCATTCTTGTGTTTCTATAATAATATAATCCCTTTTGCATTCACATTGGCCATAATATCTGTGTGTGGGGGGGGGGGGGGGGGGGGGGGGTGCGCTTGCACATGTCTTCCACAATCTCTTGTCTGTTTCTGAGATAATATTATGGGATGGAGGTAGCCACGAGTATCTGAACACCACACTGGCTGTGTGTCTGACAATCCCGGGTATCTGACCAAAAAATCAATGTGTATTTATAACTGTCTGCTGCATTGGTGACAAAGTAAAGGCCGACTTCACTGGGAGCCTGTGTTTTGAGCCTTCAAAAGGAGAGTTCCTTTCTCCCTGTCTCTATGTCTGTCTGTCTCTTTCGCTCTTTCCCTGGAGGAGGGAGAAATGTTAAATAATGGATCATGAATAATGAGTGTCTAGAATACATGTCATGACTGGCATTCACAGTCTCAGTTAATTTGTAGATGACTGCAGTCAATTGGCTGTCTTTAGGCAAATTGCATTAATCAGTAGGGATGCACTGAATGTTTTAGCCAAAGAATGGTTTAATATACTTTTTTTTTTTTGGCCAAAAATTGCCATTGTTTAGTAACAATAATTCAACAATGATGGAATATTGCCCAATAGCAATATACTGTATGCTATTTATCATTATTTTTTGCGTGTGTGTGTACTGATGTTGACATTGATGCTGATACACAGATTTATCACACTTTTAGAAATTGGCACTAGCATGATTGTAGTAGCATTGAAGATACATATTTGCACAACATTTTTGTTTAGCAGAGCAACCACAACATTAACATTAAAGATGTCCATCAATGGGTAGACCCACAGCTTTAAAGGCTCCCTTGATCTGTTAAATTGTCAAAAGTTCATCATAAAAATCATAAATGAGAAAATGTAAACATAGTTAAGTTAAATGAATGACCAATCAAAGCTATGCATGAATCTGTTGCTGAAACCTTTATTTATTTGCTTATTTTTAAACTTCTATGATTCCAATACATTTGTGCATCTCTGCAATGTATGGATATATATATACAGTGGATATAAAAAGTCAAGTTTTTGTGATAAACAATAAGAATCATTTTAAGGGGGGGAAATATATAATAATCTGACAATATTTTGCCATTCTTCCTTGCACTCTGTCAAACTGGTTGGGCGTCTCCTGTGCACAGCCCTCTTCAGGTCACCCCACAGATTTTTGATTGGATTTAGGTCTGGACTCTGGCTTGGCCGTTCCAAAACCTTGACCTTGTTTTGGTGAAGCCATTCTTTTGTTGATCTGCAGGTTTGCTTTGGGTCGTTGTCATGCTGAAAGGTGAAATTCCTCTTCAACGTAAGTGATTTAGCAGAAGCCTTAAGGTTTTGCGCCAAAATAAACTGGTATTTGGAGCTGTTCATTATTCTCTCTACCCTGATTAAATCCCCAGTTCCAATTGAAGAAAAACAGCCTCAAAGTATGATGCTGCCTCCACCATGCTTCCCTGTGAGGATAGTGTTCTTTTGAAGATGTACTGTGGTTTTGGTGTGTTTTTTTTTGGTGCTAAACATATCATTTGGTTTTATGGCCAAAAAGTTCAACTTTAGTCTCATCGGACCATAACACATTACTCCACATGGTTCTGGAAGATTGGGTGTATTTTTTATTTATTGCTTGGTTAAAAGGTGTTCCGTCTTGCCACCTTACCCCATGGCCCAGAGATATGAAGAATTTGGGAGATTGTTGTCACATGTATTTAGTAACCAGTGCTTGCCAGAAATTGCTGCAATTCTTTGAATGTTGTTGTAGGCCTCTTGGTAGCCTCCTTGACCAGTTTTCTCCTGATCTTCTCATCAATTTTAGAGGGACGTTCTGTTCAGTGTTTCATGGTATATGCAATAACTTGGACATTTTCTTGTAACCCTCTCCTGAGTGATATTTTTCAAAAATGAGATCCCGTACCTGCTTTGTAAGCTCTTTTCAGCCCATGGCTTTTCCAGTTGGATGTTACCAAGAAGATGTCAGGAAAATCCTATAGGAACAGCTGTACTTTATTTGGGGGTAATCAGTCACTTTAATTAATGGCAGGTGTATACTAATTAGTGTGTGTGATGAATTAGAATGTGATTGGTTGATTCTGAACACTGCCATATTCCCAATTATAAAAGGGTATGCACATTTATGCAAGCTGGGTATTGGAAGTTATTTTTCCCCCAAAAAACATTTCTGGGTGTTTGTCACTTTAAATTTATATGTAGCAATTTCAAAGGTGAAAATGGTTCTAACATGATTTAACTTTTCATTTTGTTACATCACAAAAAACTGCCATTTTAACAGGGGTGTGTAGACTTTTTATATCCACTGTAATTACAAATTATATATCTATGAATTGCATCCATCCATACATACAGAAATTTCAGGATCCAGTGAAAAAATGAAAGTAATATATGTAATGCAAAGGCAAAAAAAAAAAACATTCTGGCACTTCAGTTTCCTGCTCCCCAGCATGTAATTAAATTCAGTTTCAGCCAGGATTTTTAATTACAGTGATTCACTATTAATCAGTGAGTTAAAGCTATAGCTTTATCTCTGGATGTCTTCTAAGCCAATGTATTCTTCCTTTACTATTAATTATTACAAGTCCACTAGAGCAAAGACTGCAAATGCATCCTGCGAAGTGTCAGAGTCTCCCACTGTGACCATGCAGAGTCCATGATGACAGATAGTGGTAGTGCCATCTTAATGAGAGTGCAGCTGAATGCAGAACGTGTAAATGTGGAACCTAACACACATGCATGTGCAGTATTAACACACAGAATATTACCACGAAGCATAGATGCACAATAAGGATATTGGCCTTTGACAGGCATTCCTTCACTCACCATAAACACTTGATTTCTCACAGTCCCCTGCAGTGGTGTTTGAGTAAGTGACAATGACGTACGTTTGAGCTGAGGGCGTGTGAGATACTGTGAGGTTTGTTTCGTGATGGAGTTAGCTAACATGTTAGTGTTAGTTTGAAATGACAAAGAGTGTCGTGTGAAAACAACAAACTGCATCTCAGGCGTTACCTAACATACAGCTCAGTTGCATTAGTACATAGTTGAGTGTAAAAGTTTGAATACCCCTCAACCAAAAAGACGCTTAATGTGTCAGTTTTTTTTTTTTTAATAAATGTTCTTTCATTTTGACAAATCACAAACCTCATATGCTAAAATATTGATAGTGAAACAAGCAAAATGCTACTTCTGAATGTGATATGAATGTGTACTTTTATTCCACTTGCCTCTAAGGACTTTTTCAGATCTCCTGCTGCTTGATTGGATTTTTGTGATTCTTTGTTGTAGATAGTTTTTGTCTTTGGATGTGTCTTGGTTTTGTTTATTTCTGATAGATGGCTTAGTCTGTTGATAATAGTTGCCCTAAACACCTGGATATCTTTTTATACAATCCTTGAACTTTGTAAAAGATCAGTCATAGCTGTTTTCTTGATTCCCATTGGCTATTAACATGTCAGTTTATAGCAACTTGTTGTAAGTTTGAGCCTGACTGTTAACGGTTTATTGACGATTTATTTAATTTTTTTTCAAAATAGTCTAAAACAGTGTGACTTGCATATGTAATCAGACACCTTGATACGTTTACATTTACATTTCTTGCATTTGGCAGACATGTATCCTGAGCGACTAACAGAGGTGCTTTGAAGTCTCTATCAATAAATGCATCCTGATACTGGTTCACTAGGTCACAGACTAAGAATACCATCAGTCCAAAAACTCTGTTGGGAGGTAATATAGTAAGAAAAACACACAGACAACACAACAATGAAAAGTGCTAATTTTAGTACCTTAGTAAGAGGTAGATCTTTAGACGTCTTTTGAAGACTGCCAGTGAAATCTAGGGGAAGTTCATTCCACCACCTAGGTGCCTTGTACCCTGAGAGATGATGGGACCAGTTGAGCGGTGCTTGAGGATTGGAGGGCGCATGGTGCAGTGCGGGGTATGATAATTGATTTGAGGGAAGTGGGTACTGGTCCACTTTTAACTTTGTAGGTAAGCATCAGTGTTTTATATTTGATGTGGGCAACTATAGGAAGCCAGTGGAGGGTGCGTAGCAGAGGGTGGTGTTGGAGAACTTACGAAGGTTTAACATAAGTCAAGCAGCTGCATTCTGGATCAGTTACAGAGGTTGAATGGTGCTCAGAGTCTTGTATTTACAGGAGACTGAACCAGCACCTGAGTGGCCTGTATGGATAGAAATGGACAAATCGTTCTGATGTTGTAAAGGAGAAATCAACATCAGCGTGTCAGATTAGCATTGTGAGGTCAAAAGGACAGTTGATTGTCCCTGGTTACCACCAAGGTTGCATGCAATAACCGAAGATGGGATCAGAGACGTGTCCACGGAGATCACAAGATCTTGACATGGTGATGAATCACCTGGGATGAACAGCAGTTCGGTTTTGCTGGGATTAAGTTACAGCTGATGAACTGCCATCCATGATGAGATGTCTGCCAGACATGCTGAGATCTGAGCAGAAACAAGAGGACCTGAGGGAGGGAAGGAGAGGATGAGTTGAGTGTCATCCGCATAGCAGTGGTATGAGAACCCATGTGGATATGACCTCACCAAGAGATCGAGTATAGAGGGAGAACAGACAAGAGGGAAATAAAACTAGAGCTTGTCCATATTTTCCCCAAATTTGGTCACCTGCCAATTCTCATCCATCACCCTGCTCACCCCTAACACACAACAGCTACCAGCCGGGGAGGGTGAAGGCTAACACATGCTTCCTTCAAGTCAGCCAACACACAAAGTCAGCCTAATTGCTGCTCATGCTGTACCATAGGGCAGTGTAACACACCCCATGGAAAAGGCTAGCTTTCCACATACATCTGTGACTGACTCTGTGATCCCTTCCACCCAGACAGCATGGCCAATTTTGCTCACTTTGCTCCCAGCCACAGATGATGTGGTATCGTTGCGATCTGATGAATATAACATTATGTTTATATATATATATATATATATATATATATATATATATATATATATATATATATATATATAATTTGTTTGTTTTTTTAACCAGAAACCAACATGCAAATTGTTATGCTCAGCTATGGCGTTAGAAACATACAGTATATTAATATGCATGTAGTTATTATACTTTACTGCCTGTACTAAGTTCTGCCCCAAACATTTAATGGAAAACACTTCTCAGCAAGACCAGAGCAGTACTCAAGAGTTTTTTTCTAGCTCCAACGTGACTATTTTCCCACCTCAGCTAATTATTAAGCTCTTCATGCAGTGTTGAACATATGTTAGGGGATGTAGAACTTTGCAGTTGAAAATTTCTAGTGACATTTTGAGACCTTTCTAATTCCATAGCCCCAAAAGGTGAACTTACTGTGGGTTAATGTACTGACACGACTCGATGCGACTCTGAAGCCCTCTGAGAAGCAGCGAGGGCTGTAGCGAGTGTTGGATTTGGCAATTACCCGAAGCACTCAGCTGGCTGGAATACCTATGAGACCCAGCGCACGATGGAACTATGCCGAGTGACTCAATTTTTAAGTGTGTGCCAAAGCCCACAAACAGCAGCTTTAACATTCATTGGCTCTCATTCCTATTCAATCCAAATAACTAGATTTGATATAATAATAATAATAATAATAATAATTTTAATTAATTAATTAATTAATTAATTAATTACTTATTCATTATTTTGTTTTTTAAAAATCTCCTTTGTTCTTCTTTGTTCCCTATTAGTGTACTGTTTTGGTGGATGTGAAAACCATGTTTAAAGTTTCGTAAGGTGTGCGATGTGCTTTGTGAAGTATTGAGGTCCTTAGGTGTAGCATTTGGTTCCTTGTCTACAATTAAACTGCAATATCGGTGTTACTAAAAAAATATTTTTCATCTACTTTCCCAGTCTAATTAGGTCCCAGTTAAATCAGACAACAGTAATGCCACTGGGCATAAATTAACTCTTACAAAGATTAAATGAGCCCAGACAACACGTTAGGAAAAGTGTATTAATGGACCAAAGGTTGGATAAACGCTAGGATATGCAATATGTCTTCCACTGATTTGCAGTCAGTGAGCATCTTGAAGCACATATAGGATTAAATTAAAGTAAACAGTCCTCACATTACAGATCGCTGCAATTCCGGATTGCATAGGAAATGCATATACAATTTGCTTCTTCTTTTGAGACATATCTCCTTTTGTTTCTTTTTTTTTAACAAAAGATATGATGAGTTTTGTGGTCCTTTTATACTTAGCATTATTGCTACACAAGGTGCTGAGAAGCTGTGTGTAATTCATCAGTAGGCCAGTTCCATCTGCTTACCCACACCAAGAGATGTGAGCAATATAAACAGGGTATTTAGTGTAAAACAATGGTTCTTTTATGTCTCCTTTTACCCCCAATTCAGTGTGCAACAAATATATCCTGCTTTTACATAATCAGAAGGCCACACATTATCTACCCAGCTTTAATTTATTCAAAGTGAAATGACAGTCTGTGCAGGCAGGCGTGGAGCACACAAACACACACATTATGCACAGGCTTTCTGCAGGTGTTTCAGAAATGTGTGCAGGCATTGGTTGTCTACTTGAATTACTCAGTAGATTTGATAACTTGTGTGTTCTTATGCCAAATCGACCACTGCTTAATGTTATTCCCAGTTCAGCACAAAGCTTTTAAGTGAGAAAATTAGATGCTGATACTATTATATCAACAGTTCTTTTCACAATGTGGTCTATTTATATATCCTAATGTCACATATTTTTCAGGGTGCACATTTGTAATTGCCAACCTCTCACACTCTCTCGTCTAATCTCATGTCTTATCCTTTTCTGCTCTGCTTCTCTATAGGTGTGTGGTAGACTGATTCCTCTAGAGTGAGGTGGTGGGGTGCTCATGGCTGCCCTATGGGGCCTGGGCTGGCTGGGTGTGAGCCTCACCCTGTTGGCCCTCGCCCCAGTGTGCCAGAGCTGCCCGCCACGCTGTGAATGTGCGGCTCAGCTCCGCTCCGTGTCCTGCCAGCGAAAGCGTCTGTCGGGTGTACCTGAGGGCATCCCCACAGAGACCCGGCTGCTGGACCTCAGTCGGAACCGGCTACGCTGGGTGTCACCAGGAGACCTGGCACCATATCCACGGCTGGAAGAAGTGGACCTCAGCGAGAACTTAATCTCCACACTGGAGCCCAATGCCTTTGCCAGTCTGCAGGCACTGCGAACACTACATCTTCGTGGAAACCAGCTGAAACTGGTGCCTATGGGCGCCTTTGCTCGCCTGTCGAACCTCACAACCCTGGACCTGAGTGAAAACAAGATTGTCATCCTGTTGGATTATACTTTTCAGGACCTGCACAGTCTCAAACACCTTGAGGTTAGAAAGATACATTTGATGGTTTGATGATAGAATAGATGAAGTGTTTGTGATATTTTCACGTTAAATGCATAACTAATCTGACATTTCAATGTTTTCAATGTCTTTTTCCCACTTTCCAGGTTGGTGACAATGACTTGGTCTACATCTCCCATAAAGCTTTCTCAGGATTGCTGGGTCTGGAAGACTTAACCATAGAAAGATGCAACCTGACTTCAATTTCTGGCCAAACTCTATCCTACCTACGCAACCTGGTCACCCTTAGATTACGCCACCTCAGCATCTCTACCATTGAAGACCAAAACTTCCGCAAGATGTCTGCTTTGCGAGGGCTAGAGATAGACAATTGGCCTTACTTGGAATACATCTCCCCTCTTAGTTTCCAGGGTCTAAACTTGACCTGGCTGTCCATTACTAACACCAACATTACTGCAGTCCCTTCTGCTTCTTTCCGCAACCTTGTTTACCTGACATCCCTTAATCTCTCCTACAACCCCATATCTGTGCTGGAACCCTGGGCATTCAAGGATCTTATAAGGCTGAAAGAGCTACACATGGTCAGCACTAACCTACAAGCTGTAGAGCCTCATGCTCTGGGTGGTCTGAGGCAGATTCGGGTGCTCAACCTCTCCAACAATGAACTGGTCACACTGGAAGACAGCTCCTTTCATTCCGTCAACAGCCTTGAAACGCTACGAGTAGACGGGAATCCACTTGCTTGTGACTGCCGGCTTCTCTGGATTCTGCAACGCAGACGCACTCTGAACTTTGATGGGAAAATGCCAATATGTGCTGCTCCACCTGAGGTACAGGGTAATATCCTGAGCAGCTTTCCGGATTCTGCATTATTTGACTACTTCACTTGCCAGAAGCCGAAGATTCGCAACCGGAAGCTTCAACAGGTGACAGCGCGAGAGGGTCAGTTGGTGTCCTTCCTGTGTCGTGCTGATGGTGAACCTCCGCCTGCCATCATCTGGATCTCACCACAGCGGCGAAAGATCACCTCGAAAAGCAGCAGCAGGATCACCGTCTTACCAAGTGGAACGTTGGAGATCCGATATGCCCAGGTGACTGACAGTGGCACATACATCTGCATCGCCAGCAATGCGGGTGGCAACGACACCTACTTTGCCACACTGACGGTGAAAGGACAACCGGTGGACCCCGCTATGTTCGCCAACCGTTCTCTGTATGCGGTGGACTTTAATGACACTGGTCTGAACAGCACACGTGTCTTCCTTAAGTTCACACTTGACCTCACCACAATCCTGGTGTCTACAGCCATGGGCTGCATCACCTTCCTGGGTGTAGTACTCTTCTGTTTCCTGCTGTTGTTCGTGTGGAGCCGCGGAAGGGGTCAACGCAGGAACAACTTCACAGTAGAGTACTCATTCAGGAAGACCGAGGGGCCCACTACCAGTTCGACCTCTGGAGGGACCCGCAAGTTCAACATGAAAATGATATGAAACAACGCAGCCAGGGGCCCCCTGGGGGAGGCATAAACACCCAACATAAACACACAGCTCTGACTCGCAGTAATATCAGAAGAAGTTTTAGGGACTAATGTGATTAAACTTACCTTGATCTCACTGCCTTTGGAAAAGGTGTTAATATTTCAATTAAGTCACTTGGATTTGATACGCTAATAAGTTTCCTTTAGCTAAACCTTATTTGCTTGGATGGTTGGTTGCCATTGTTACAACATATTATTACCATTGCTAATGATTTTGTAATGCCAAATCTAAACAGCACCTTAGAGATATATGATCACCAACCAATGTTATGGTAAAAATCCTTTAATGAATTTAATATACAGTGTAGTGGTTCTAACAAAATGACCTGCAAATTGAAATGCTAATTTAGAAAATAGTGAATGCACAAATAGCAGTTGTCGTGTATTTAAATTAAACAACCGTAATGCTATAGTTGAAAAAGCAACTGGCCAATCAAATGGCTAAAGCCATTGAACCATGAGTTTCTGAACTACAAGCTTGGCTTTCTGTCATGTCTGCGATTAGGTGCTGTGTAAGTTGGGACAAGCACACTGGCCGCAACACTGTGAGTGCACTGCTGCTACTGCCATACTGGTATTCAGTTAGCAGCATTGTACTGTAGTGGATATAAGCTAACGTGCAGCCAGGACCTCAGGGTCTGATTTGGACTTGGGTACTGGTTGCACTATTAGTGGATCTATAGTGCTTATACCAGGCTAGTGGAGGACCGATATAGGGGATTTTCTCATATCCTCTCCACCGCCGGGCATAGGCACACACCGCGACCCATAAGCCTTCATGGGGGGAGGCTGCGGGCGTCAGGTCCGTTTGATGTCAGACACTTGCTGTATGTACATGTCTACAAATGTACTCTTAAGCCATTACCAAGCAACACCTGCACAATACAGTTATAGCTTTATTTGTTTACAATGCATAGTACTATGCAGGGAAGATGTGAGACATACACAAGCTTTCTTCAGCACACTTGAGTTTTCTTGTGTTTGCATTTCAGGGAATGGTAAAATAATATGACCAGAGCTTGTTTTATTTTTCTATTACGCTACTGTATAGACCTTTTGGTTTTAGGTAAATGTCATTAATTAGTGAATATGTTAATGGAGAAGAATGTTGTGTTCATGGTTATTGCCGTAGCTTTACCATACACAATATGATTTAATTATGCTAATTACTGCTTGGTTTTATTTGACATGCACTGGCAGTAATAGCATCAAGTGCAATAACAGAGAAAATCTGCTTTGCTTTTGAGACTTTTTATTGGATGAATAATGTAACATAGGCATGACTCTTTTCATGGAACTGAAGCAGTTCTTTTTAAAGTTGGCATATTGAAAAAACTAAAAAATAACTAATCATATGCAGACATAAACATGCTATATTGTCGTTTAATGTCATGTATTGATGGTGTTGAGAAGTTTCAGATCATTTTATATACCATCATGACATTAGAAACACATGTAACACACACATACGTTTATAAGAAAGGGTGATTGGTGATGCTGTGATCATAATCATCATCATCACCATCATCCTTCTCTTTTTCTGACTCATTTCTTGGCGGCCAGTGTGTGAAAGTCTCTGCTTCTCCTGCCCAGTCTTCAACCCCCCATTAATCCCCGTTCCCATACCCCGACTGGGTCTTAATGAGAGAGGGGTCCCTGGCTGGAGACCATGGATGTAAATGATAATCATGACACCCATCTAACCCATGTGTATTTGACTGTAGAAGGTATTTCCTTAATGTATTTAGTTCATATGTGTTTTGTACTTATTCATTTTATTATTGTTTTGTTTTTTTTAATTGCTGGTTGTTCTAGAGATGTTGATGTTAATGATCTGAAGGATGATCTGTTCTCAATACTACGCTGTTTGATTTGGAGCTTTTATAAGGTAAGGGGGGAAAATATGATATAAAATCAAGCATCAAGCTCCAGGGTCCCTGGTTCAATCGTGAGCTCGGGTTGCTGTCTCCGTGGAGATTTTCATGTTCTCCGCATCTCCGTGTGTTTCCTCCAGGCTTCTCTGATTTCCTCATGCTTCCCAAAAAAACAGAAGCTTGTATGGTAGGTGGATTGGCTATACTACATTGCCCCTAGGGGGGTGTGTGTGTGCATGGTGAGCTGCAATGGACTGGTGTCCACATCCAGGGATTATTCCCGTGTTAATCAGGATCCACCAGAATAAAGTACTGAATATGAATGAATGAAAGTCTTTCAATGCTGAACTGTAATCCACTAAACAAGGCAATTTCTTTCTACCGAACGTCAACAACAGTTTAAAATGATGACAGTCTTTATTTAAAATGTGGTGTTGAGAACAGATTAACAAACCAAAGAGCCATGAGTAGAATGCTTATTCTAGGTAAAGTTCTCACTCTTTCGCCACCCCACCCCTCGTCCCTATTTTGCTCATCTGAAACCTAGCTAAATGTTCTCGGACCTCACCGACATCATCAGCAGTGCAGTAGGATGGATTGTGTTCGTCATCAGTACAGTCGATGTTGTCCTTGTGGCCTGTGACTCGATGTTGTTCGTTCGGTTGATCGATCAGATTTGTTTCCTAGTTTATTAGCTTTTCGTTAGCGTTAGCTCCTAGTCGTGCAGTCAGTCACTGTGTTTAGGTGTGGTGTGGTGGTGGATGGTGGAGAAAGGAGGCTCAGCCGGGGATGTGACTCCACGTCCTCCCGGCGTCACTTGACCCCTTTATATCCCAACCCAGTTTTCCTCTTTACGACACCAGCGGTGTCCATGGACTTGCGTAGCAGCTGGAACACTCTGCATCTGTCATGAATACATTGATTTACTGTTTACACTTCAGAATACAGAACAGGGTGTGAAATGCAGACAGATTGGGCGTGAATGGGATCCGAAAGTGGAACGTGTAGCATGGAAGTGTTTCTTAGTAAATTGAACAGAACTGAAGAAAAGGTGAGATATTCTTAGCATGCTGCAGTCGTTCTTCTGAAGTGATAAATAAACGTGATTATATTTGGTATTTTCATTTTTCTAGCTCTAATATCATGTGGCCAGGACGGAATTTGTTCAGTATCTACAAAGCGTTTGGTCTGTTTAAAAATGTAGACTCTTAGGGCAGGAGAAAAGCGTGACATTTCCGATGGAGCAGTATCTTCCTGGCAGTGTTTGAAATCTCAACAAATACATTCAGTGGAGCTGCTCCACTTCTGTCACTGTCTCTGTTCTGCCCCCCTGCTGAGTACATCAGCTGTATAGATGATAGGCAGACAGATATACTCATTTTACTCTCTGTCTCTCTGTCTCTGAGGACTGAAGACCTGCCTCCCAGACACACACAATTTGCAGCAATATCATAAGAAATGGATGGAGAAGCTTAAAAGGTTTCATCACTTGGGTGGAAATCAAAGGAAAGTTGCTTAAGAAGAGTAGTGTTTAAATTAAATGGAAATAATTAGTTATATTATATAACTGGTAAGGAATACTCTTCTTAAGTATAACCTACTTTTTAGTCGTGCATTTTATTCATTTTCTACATAAGCTTACACACGAAATGCCCAACTTTGGCCCATAGGAGTGCAGAGTCAATACTTATTAGTCGATAATTATTAAACCAGATTGAGCAGCTGTAGATACAGTTGTACTAAATATCATCTCATGTTATGGATTTGAAGTAGGTACCAGACATTTTCCTCATGCTGACAGTTGCATCTCGTTTGCGCAATGAGTTGAATAATATTGCTTTATTTTTTCCTCTCTGAGCTTCAGAAAGTAGGTCTAATGCTCCCTCGCCCCCTCAGCAGTCTGCTCTTATCTGAACTTTCCTTCCTGATTACACAGGCAACAGGAGACCCCTGGTTTTCAGGGGGACTTCATGTCCCTTTTTGCCCATGTAAAGAAAGATGCATGTCTAGCTAATGCAGTGACTTCATCACAATATCATGATGAAGGCTAATAACATCACAAAAAAAAAAAAAAAAAAACATGTAGGCCTTTTTTTTTTTACTGGAAACAAGGATGAAATTTTCAATTATTTACTGAAACAAACCTATTTTTGGTGAGACAATGCTAATTTTACAGTGATGTTTTGACGAATGCTAATAGGCTAAACTTCTATTCATCTTTTTTTGTTGTTCTTGTTGCTTTTTTTCTGCAGTATGTGTCTGGGTGGTGGATGTTGTTGAGGCTGACAAGTAATCAGCTCATAAAAGGCTGCGTCCCAAACCGTATACGAACAAAAACTAAATGCTAGTTTTGCGACAACTACAACACTAACCGTGGTTTTGGCTACTGTTTTGGCTAGTTTGTTATTTAACAATGTACTTTGCGGATAAGACGTAGGTACAAAGGTACAGACCATACAAATTTGTCACAGGGTTATAAGATATTTAAAATGCGACTCTGCTGCCATCTTCTGGCGACTACATGTAATAGCATGAATTATATTTTCCCCTATTATACTGTATATGTGAATTTACATAAAGCTTATTACCTGCCATATATGCTCTAGACTATTTTACACAGAGCAAATTGTGACTGTTAGCTTAAAAAAATATAATAATAATAATAATCATGGTATATTTACGTTTAGTAGAAGGTTTAAATCATTTGGGTTGAATTTTATGGAACTGTAACAAAAGCTTAACTTTAGGAACATCTTTTATTCTTTTTTTTGTTGTTGTTCTTTTCAGACAATAAAAAAAGTTGTAATATCTATTCATAACTGTGAAAGACCGACTGGAATTAGAATAGGCCATACGATCGATATTTCAAGTGCCATGCTTTTCCGTGACACACTTATTGTTAATGATTTGTATCTATGACCAATAAATCTTGTTAAGAGATTAAGAATTATACAATATTCTCTCTTGTGAACTAGCAGATCTATGTGATCTATGCATGCCTCTCCTTAAAAATTTGCCAAACACACTTGTTCTTATGTAAATCTCTTTTCATGTCTTTAAAGCATACTGCGGGGTTGGATGAAAAAAAAAAAACATTATCCAGGATTATTAATCCTTATGAATAAGAGCCATACATGTATGCACGGTTACCTGCTGGTGTGATGTGCTTTAATTAAAAAAAAGTACTCAGAACTAGGCCTATTATTTGTCTATGTCTTTTCTATTCCAGGGACCAACGTGTTTGCAGTTAGTTTCATTTTTTTTCTTAAAATGTCTTGCTTTATACTATGTTTTGACCCTGACACACATCCAGTGGAGACTGGAGGTTTATAATATCTTGCTTTCTGGTCTCTGATTTCTTTCACTCAGTCCTGTTTAAAAAAAAAAAAAAAAAAAGAGCCACACACACACAGTGCCACAGAGAGCTTAAAACACGAAGGGCAGAATGTCAGATAATGTATCATGTGATAGATCATTTAATTTTCTATATTTTTTTATTGAAATGTGTTATGTCAGTGCTATATGTACAGTAAAGAGAGAGACATGTGCATATGTTATATATAGATGTCATTCGTGTGTGTGTGTGTGTGTGTGTGTGTGTGTGTGTGTGTGTGTGTGTGTGTTTGAGCTTTTGGTCAGATCATGGTTTTATTTGTACAACTACTTCATCCAACCCCACAGCAGCTCAGTCCAGTCTCAGAATAATGTGTTTTCTAAGCTTGTTTTTTACTGTTTGTCTTACAAAGAAAAAAAAGCACATTGCATTCATAAAAGCATGCTGTACACCGTGGACTGTCTCTTTGTTGTCTTTTGTCATGTGTTTGTGTGAATGTGCACTCTCATGACCCCTTCAGGCCATCATACTGATATACACGTACTGTATATACAGTACACACATGGCACCTAATTCATGTACAGACATTCCTGTGTGTTTGTCACCAATTCTAATGAATGAGAATGAAAACTTTGACACGCTTTTTCCCTTTTTCACCACCCAAGACCACCTTCCCTGTCTGACTTCCTTTTCCTATTTCAGAGGATCTCATTTCAGGGAAGGAAAAAGTGGAAAACAGATGCCTGTAATGAAGAAAGTGGTGAGATACAGTATTGTTCAGCAGTCTTAGGCACATGAAAAGAAATGCTGAATGGCAAAGATACCTTCGAAAATAATGAAATTAAACGTTTCAACGTGAAAAAAGAATACTATAAAGAGCAGTAAACAGTAATAAATGAAACAAAGTCAATATCTGGTGTGACAATCCTTTGCTTTTAAAAAAAAAAAGTGTAATCTCATGTACAATTTGTGCAGTTTTATACAGAAATGATCTGATGAGTTTTACTGGGCATCTTGCAGATCCAGCCATAGTTCTCCTGAAAACATTGACCCTCGAACTTGCTTCTTATTTTTGCAGCAAAAACCAGTAGCCTTTATTTTATTTTTATTTTTTTATTTTATGTAATATGCTGCTGGAAATCTATCCATCTTTTTTCCATATACAGGGTCACAGGGAGCCTGGAGCTTATCCCAGTGAGCTCAGGACACAAGGTTGGGGACACCCTGGATGGGGTGCCAACTCATCACAGGGCAAAACCTCACAAACTCACACACTAAAAACAGTGTAGAAATGCCAAACAGCCTACAACGTATGTCTTTGGCCTGGGGGAGAAAACCAGAGTACGGAGGAAACCCCTGAAACACTGGGAGAACATGCAAACTCCACACACACAGGGGGGAGTCGGAAATCAAACCACAAACCCCAGAGCCACTGTGCCCCTCCGCTGGAAAACTAATATTTTTGTACTGACTCGATAATGTAGAAGTCATAAAATAAAAATCTATAACAATGTTTTGCACAGTACTGTGTATTGCATGGCAATATAGTGATTTACAATTATTTTAAGGCATTACTGAGAGTATCTGTATCTGTTTAATGCTCCAAATTGTTATATCTGTATTCAGGTTTAAACCTTTGGCCTAGACCAGAAGAGTTTGTTTTTCTTTCTTTCTTTCCTTCTTTCTTTCTATGTCCCAGAAACACTGCAAAACACTAGAAAAACCTCAGAGGTAGAAATGTCAGCACTGTCAGCATGATCTGTGAATTCTGCCTCTCTGACAGTTTCTCAATCTCAGCTACATTAACGTTTTCGTAATTAGTCTCAACTAGAGAGAAAAAAAAACTCCTGTTTCTACAGTTATTATTTTTGTTTGCACCTGCCTGCGATTTTTTCTAACAAATTTAATTAGTCCTATTTCACAAACAAACTAGCAACCTTATTTAGAGTGCCCCTATTGTGCTTTTTTCAGATATTACCTTTCATGTAGTGTGTTATAGAGCTGTTTGTGAATATAAAACGTCTGCAAAAATCAAAGTGCACGACAAACTGAGTTATTGACTCCCAAAAGAAGGAACCGATTCTGAAAAGCTGAAACGAGCCGTCGGTAATTCCAGACTTACTTCCTGTACTAACCTATGTAGGTTTGTAACAACAAACCCAGCCTCTGGTCTTCATCGGCTGCTAGAACCGTTTCATCTAGAACCGGACAACGACACTGGGTGGAAAAAAGGTAATGCTGTAATGTAAATTATGAGAAAAGAGAAAATTGAAGTGTGTTTTGACCTTGGATGTATGTATACCTATTGTATGAGACCTTTAAAACAAAATTAGCCATGTTTAAAAACCATAATAGGTGCTATTTAAATCACTGAAAAGCTGACCAGGCAGCTACTAAGGATGACTGGATGAAGGCTGGAAATGATTCATGCAGTGCTGCACATATTTGTTAATGAACAGGATCTCGAGTTTCATAGCTGACTGCTCGCTCATTCTGGATCCCAAACCTGACGCACACCTCTAATTTCAACCAAATGCCCTATGAACCATTCTGGCAAGCTCTCATATCATATCATATTTGTTTAATACATATTATATGTTCATTCTGAATAATTTATTTGATTATTTTGATGTAACGCATATTTAAAATTCATTTATCATTATAGGTCTAGAAGCACTTTACAGACTGCAGATTTAATTGCTGATGCCTGTGTTGAGAAAGTGAAAGTCAGAGACGGCAGTTTTTGTTTTCCAATTGCTTCTTTATTTAATTAACCAAAAACACACAATCGATTTATGTATCAATACTAGTCGTTTTAGTTCGTTTATGTTCTGTAACAGTTATTACTCAGTTTTTGCCTTCTTTAAAGGACACAACACGTGAACATAAGGAACTGTACAGGCCCTCTGTACCGATGAGATTAAGACCGAGAGAACAGACTCAGAGAAAATGACAATGCTCTTTTTGTTTGTATGTGAGGGATTCATCAATGGGTCTCTGCAATATGCATGAATGAAGAGATGGAGAGTTTGATAAATCAGTTTAGATTGTCAGTCCTACAATCTTTGGTTCCCACAGGCACTCTCATAATGCAGATCACGTGTGCAAAGATCATGTCTCTGACTGTCTCACTGTCTCATCATTCTCTCTACCAGTCTCTCTCTCTCTTTCAACATTTTTGTCTTTTTTGTTTTGTTTTGCGACGTTCTTCATAATCCTGAAACTTACTATGCCAATTCCAGTGTTGTAACTATTAGGACTCTAAAATCATGTTTGAGTCACATTAGCCTCAAACATGACAGACTGTGTATGGTCTGAGCTCCAGTTTCACATATGGGTCATAATTCCTTGCCTACAGTGCCACCTAGTGTGAGAAACAGAGAGAAACCTGATAGGGTGGATGAGTATGGGTGCATGTAGCATAGGCACTTCTTTGAAAAATTAAAGCTGATATTCTGTCCTATATGGAAACAGAGTGATGACTATGAGAGAATTCCTGTGATAATACACTGTGCTGTGATTGTTCCTCCAGGCATTTAATCCCAATACCCTGAGTGAGAGGTGATGTCAAGGAATCCTGTGGATGGACGGAGGAAGGAATGGGATGGACTGATGTAGGGTGTGAGCATGAGAGAGGTAGAGAGAGAGAGAGAGAGAGAGAGAGAGAGAGAGAGAGAGAGAGAGAGAGAGAGAGAGAGAGAGAGAGAGAGAAAGGAAGGGTGGGGGTGTTTGCATAGCTCTCTGTGCAAGAATTATGTTTCACTCCTCAGTCTCTTCTCCGGACACCACACACTTTATAGCACAAAAATGACACTGAACTGTACCTTTTGTGTGTCCCTGGGGTTGGAAGCTGTAGTGTATGCCTTTGTAGCTTTAGTTACCTTTACAGAAAAATCACATACATTTCCCATGTGATCATAATAATATGTGATTAAATGTGAAAAAGAGTTATTCACGTGTGAAACATCCGAAAAATGAAATCACGTGAAAAATTGGATAATTGAATATAAAAATCACATATGGAAAGAAATGTATAGTGTAAAAATCACATGAAACAGTTATCATGTAAAAAAAAAAAAAATCATGTGAAACTAAATGAACTGTGTAAAAATCACGTGAAAATAAATGAACTGTGTAAAAATCGTGTGAAAATAAATTAACTGTAAAAATCATGTGAAACTAAATGAACTGTGTAAAAATCATGTGAAAATTAATGAATCGTGTAAAAATCACACGTGAAAAGAAATAAATTGTGTAAAAATCTACGTAAAAAATAATTTTGTAAGAAAATTGCATGGGTCACACATGGAAAGAAATTGTGTAAATATTACATGTTAAAACACACGAATCGTGTAAAAAAATCACGTGAAAATAAATTAATTGTGTAAAAATTCCGTGAAAATTAATGAAGTGGGTAAAAAAAACGTGAAAAATGAATCATGTAAAAGTCACATGAGAAAAACAAAAAATTTCACTTCATGTGAAAAATGTGTGAAACAGAACATGTGAAGCGTCTAAAAATCACACGTGTAAATTTCCCATGTGAATCATATAATTATTCACACGTGAAGGACATGTGACTTTTCAGTGGATGTTGTATGACCTAAATTGACAAATTTACAAACCTCTGCAGATATGGTTACATTTGTACAGTGCGTTAAAGGGTTAATTTTGTCGCGTTATTCACTTATTTCACATCTAACAAAGACGTTTGAGTAGATCGGATCAATATGGACCGAACTTTTCATTTCCAGATGAGAGTATAATCCTGTTTGATTGGGAAAGTGGGAGGTCTTTATGAAAATCAGTGTGAAGGGAAATGTCATGGCGAGAGTTGTGTGTTAATGGCTCATATTTATTAAAGGTCTCAGACTAAGCTTGCTGATCAGTGGCATCACACTCACTGAAATAAAACGACAACTCTAGATCAGCACTTACTTTGAAACGTTTAATAAAGGAATAGTGTGGACAGACCCAGTATATGTGAATAAGAGGCTACAGAGGTGATTTCGGAGCAGTCCGTTGAAAAAATAATAAATTAAAGTAAAATAACTAATGTTTCGATTTTTTATTGGATTTAAAGGTCAGTGTTTGGTGGAGAACTCTGCCATCTCTCTGAGGATCTCTCTCTCCCGGTCTTTAAATCTCAGCCGCTTGACAGCGACTCAAACCTTTTCCTTTCCGAGCTTTCTTTCTTCTAATTTCTTTCTTTCTTTCTTTCTTTCTTTTTGGTTGCTGTCTTTCTCTCTCCTCCTCATTGGAAATTGATTGTCTTCTACCATCACAAAGACACTTGTTTTCTGATTGATTTTTGGGGACCAGAGGAGGGAGAGAAACATGGCCACTGGGGGCTTCAAAAAAACGCCTTCCAACGCTCCACTCCGACTCAAGAAGATGACAACGGCGGGTAGGAGGGGTCCGGCCGCCTGGTGCACAGACGACGGGGTCAATAGACAACAGAGTAAATCATAAAAGCAGGAATGCAGAGTTGGGGAAAAAAAACACAGTTGTGACACTGTACAGAGAGCTGGGCGACCGAGACCCTCCATAACCTTTAGCGTTTCAATTCATATATACAAGTTTAAATGCAACGTAAGGAGAGGCGGAGAAGAGGAGCGGAGAGGAGAGGAGAGAATACAACGCATGCGTTTCAACAAGAGAAAAAACAAAACAAAGCAACAACAAAAATTGCACAGGAAATAATAACTCAGATGGCCTTTGAATTCATTTTGTCGGACATCTATCCCACCCCGTTTGATGTGACTTCATTCCTCCCCCTCTCCTTTGCCAAGACGGACGAATAATCCTGCAGTTTTTCTACACACTTAGTTTAATATCCATGCATAAAAGAATGGTCTGCATCTCCCTAACAACAGAGCTGCTGTTTCTGGATTTCCTTTTTTTTTTTCTTTCTTTCTTTTTTTTTTTTTTTTAAATATCAGAATCACTGGAACAACACACAAGTAACATTATCTAAACAGAAATGCAATTGCGTATATGAATTCGAAAATAAATTATAACCAAAAAAAAAAAAAAAGAAAAAATCTGATTTGCTCATAACATCTCAGTGACGGTTTTGCTCCATGAATCATTTCACATTTCACGCTTTATTCTTCTTTCAACCTACGCTCCCTACTTCAAGCCGTACCCTAAAACCTAAAACATTTCTATTTTGTATCATTTAAATGTATTCAGTTTGTCCAGGCTCTATCTGACATCAAAAAAGGTAACTCTGCAACACATTTACAGGTCTAACATTCAGGAAGTCTGCCTTCAACTAATAAATAAATAAATAAATAAAACATGGGTGGAGGTTCAGGGAGCATGCTACTGGTATAAAGCCCAAATCAAAGATGGCAAAGCTAAAAAAAAAAAAATAATAATTTTTTTTTTAAAAAAAGAGATTACAGAACAGTATAAAGCTTCAAGTCACAATATTTCCAAAACTATTATTTAGCAATATTCATCATCTTTAGTTATCAGTACTATCCTTGTTATTGTTTCATTACATAGCCTTTACATTAAAGCTTTTTGAGGTATATCAGAATTTTCATTGTCAACACATGCCTGCCAGGTTGTACCAACCAGCCGAAGGACACGTGATTGGCGGAGAATTAATCAGTAATCAGATGGGATTTGGCCAGATGCTAATGATTGTGATTTAAAAAATTTTTAAAAAAGAAAGAAAGAAAAAAAAGGCATATGATTAAGTTGATCACAGCACCACCAACACACATATACACACTCCCGGAATACTGTAAGACACACAAAAATAGCTCTGTTGGGAGTGTGTGTGTGTGCTCCATGGGTGCATTCGGAGCAAAATCACACTGCACACTTAGCAAATCGCTCCTCTGTGATCCAAACACTATTTGGATGGTAAGAAAAAAGCACCCATTTAAATAAATACATACATACATACATACATACATACATACATACATACATAAATCAATCAATTATGAAATAAATACAGCACAAACGTTAACATTTCCTACTGAAACAAAGTGCTTCTTTATAAGAATGAAAAGTGAGGCCTCTAATAGGCCTAATAAGACGCACATATATGCTGCGTGTGTGTGTGTGTGTGTGTGCATGTGTGTGTGTGTGTGTGTGTGTGCATGTGTGTGTGTGCGTGTGTGCCCAGAGCAATCCCACCCGTGGTTGAAGGAAAAAGGCACTCAACGTATACTGCATAGGAGCCACCTCCTTCACCGTGGCATAATGCAGTCTGACTGCTCTGTGTGTGTGTGTGTGTGTGTGTGTGTGTGTGTGTGTGTGTGTGTGTGTGTGTGTGTGTGTGTGATTCTGTTTGTGTGCTATTGTATTAACAAGGAAAAATGGTTTGTCGCTACATTAATATTATGTAGAGGGGTGTGTGTGTGTGTGTGTGTAGTGTGTATGGACTGACATGTAGAAATGGAGTACAGCAATAATGAGTGTGGTTTGGTAGAACTGGCAGGCTGAAATATCTTTGGTATCAGTGGCTGTGTCCTATGTGCCACTATTATTCTGTGAGGTAGCCGCACTGGTTCTCACTACAAACGATGTGTGTATGTTCAGATTTTTTTTCTTCACATTTTGACTTTGAAACAACATTGTTTAAGAACCTTACTTTAAAAAAAAAAAAAAGAAAAAGAAAAGAAAAAAGAAAACCTCTGAACCTCTCTGGCTCTAGCTGGCTCTAGACTTGGTCACTAATCACTGATCACTTGATTTCTGTATGTGTGTGTGTGTGTGTGTGTGTGTGTGTGTGTGTGTGTGTGTGTGTGTGTGTGTGTGTGTGTGTGTGTGTGGACTTTCTCAATTTCCTGTTTTTGATGCTACAAATATAACTTTGGCCTTTTCATACATTCACTCTCTAATTCTAAAAGTAAAATTTCAGGTATGTCGGTGACAGTCACTGGGAAACTCAACATAATCCAGCATCCAGCCCGATGGCGTAGAGTTTTCACACCAAAACAATCCTCCAACAGCCATGGCGCCATTACAGATCTGATCTCAGAGAGGTTGAAGTTCAGAGGTCGCTCCAGTCTCAGGAGTCCAATTTTTTCCCCCACACAAACATTGTCCTGTTCTGGTATACACAACAACCCTTTATGTGTCTGTCTCTGATTCCTCCAATTTGTCTTTCTCAGAGTTTGTTTGTTCCGCAACTTCGTTAACAAGGTGCTTCTTCACTTGTAGTTTATGCACAACAGAGCACAAAGAGTTACACTGAATAGAAACTTTGTGTCTATGGTACTAAATACCCGCATCATTATTATAGAGGAAAAGAGAAGAAGAAGAAGACAGGTGGGGGTGAGAAAGGAGGTTGGGGAGAAGGGTAGGCAACAAGGAAGAAGAAAGAAAGAAGACAGAAAGAAGAGAAAATATTTACATTTCATATTTTTGGTATGGTTTTAACCTTGTGACGTTATTTCAACACGCTTTCATGTTGAGAATGAGCGGCTTTGCATGATTTGTCGGTTCCTCTGTTAGTTTAGAGACTGGAGGGAGGGACGAGAGGGTTTTTTTTGGGGGGGGGGAGGATGGAGCGGCTCGGAGCCACGCCGTCCTCCGTGATTATCATTAAGGCATCTGTCATTGGCACTCAATCGTATCATACAGTGACATTTTACCTTCACGTTTGGCCACTAGACAATGCCTTCCTCCATGCACAGGAGAAAGCAAGCAGCAGCTGAACTCTACCCTACTCCCTCTGATTTATGATTGTTTCTTCTTTTTTTTTTTATCTTTGGTAAATCAAAGAGGAAAATAAATCCTTTGGATACAAATATCAAAACTCATGCAAAAACTACAATAGCAACAACAACAACAACAACCAAAAAGAAAAAGAGATTATTTGGCATTTGGGCGTTGTGAAACTTTGGTTGGCCCCCATAACACTGGTGAGACTATCAGACTGCAGGACTGCAGGAAAATAAAAGACGGAGGTGAGTGTTGGTTGTTGTCCAGGAGGTGGCGCCGTTGCTCTGTGCATGAGGTTGAGGAGCGCTCTGCCCGGCGTTAAAAAAAAAAAAAAAAAAAAAAAAAGAAATAAAAATGATTCTGTAGGCGCCGGCTCAGAGGACTGATTGATTCTTTCCCCCATCCCTTTTGTCGTTGTGCTGAAGCAAGAGCACGGCGCCACGCTGGCAGTGAACAAAACCGAGACGCGATCGAGAAAATCGGGACTGGAAACGTGGCCAGAGAATTTAGACGAGTGGCGCGTCTGAGGCATGATTGTAACGCGCAAAACTCCATTTTCGTGTAAATTCTCGCAGCCAGTCGTCACCACGACTCTGAAGATCAAATTTGTACAAACAAAAAAAAAGAACACGAATATGATTAAAGATTTTGAGCAGAACTACTGATTGATCACAGAGAACTAGCCTATGGGGCACGCGCCAGGACACTTATTGCCATCTCTCCCTTATTTGTTACTACCTAGTTAAGAGACAAAAACAAATCCTGGTTCACCTGGTGCAACTCTTAAAAAAAATGAAGGGCAAAGAGAACTGAAGGCTTAAGGCTTAAATATCAAGCCTCCCCTCAGACCAGGCCTTAGGCCTTCTTGGGCAAATGACATGAAAACGAGAAATGTCATCGAAAAAAAAACAAAAAACTTCCATTCATTGCATCCTAAAGTGAAATTTTAGAATCTAAATAAAAATAAAAACCCAGGATAAAAGACAGGGCCCACCGACACTCCTATCATCAGTCATGGGCGTCTGGTGTCCAACAAACAGGGCATCCAGTATCAGCCCTGCCCAGCCCAGCAGGTTTCAGTGTATGAGTTTGGATGGATGTTCAAGCCTTGGAAAAGGTGGTGGCTGAAGTGCCAGGCTGGCCAGGGCTGGTGCTGGGTTCTTCGTGCCAACGGTCCACGCAGCGACGGCGGGCGTTCATGAAGAAGTTGCTCACGGTTGAGAGCTCCAGTCCGAGCTGTTGCGAAATGGTGATCTGCATCTCTTTGCTGGGCCGCTTGTTCTCCTTGAAGATGGCGATAAGCGTGCGCCGCTGCAGGTCAGTGAAGACCAGCCGCTGCTTCTTGGGCGCCAGGTTGCGGTCTTTGTGCTGCTCTTGCTCCTTCCTTTTGCAGGCTAACACACACACACACAGACACACACACATACAGAACAAGAGTCACAGACACACTGAATAGAAATACCAATAAAGCCGCAAATCAAAATATAGATTGCTGTGTGGTCATGTGCATAGAGCTGATGAGGAAGAGAAATGAAATAGAAAGCATGCTGGAGTGTGAAGGCAGGTGGAATCTAAGGTGAATTTGACAAAGTAATCTTTAGCACATTTAAAGCAAACCTATATATACATTCTCAGATATAAAAGTAGCAATTTGTACTTTTCCTCGTTGCTGGGGTTGTACTATCAAGGGTACATCTTTCATACCTTTAGTAGGCCTATGTATGTTTGTAATATAGGATCTTAAGGACCACTGATGTGCCTTTATAGCTACACCACCTGCATCTTTCCAAGTAAAAGATACAAACAAATGATATCCTTGATGGTACCAACCAGGAAAAGTACAGTTTGGTACCTCTATTTCTAAGAAAACTATATTGACCATAGGGTTGACAACAGACTGATATAATAGTACCGTTCATATTTGATTGCTGATTGGATATGTATTTGTGGTTTTAAGAATTTCAGTTCCTCAGTGATCCTTATTTTATGAAAAATATTATATATCTTTCTTCAATTTTCAATCAGTCTGTCAATCTAACTATCAATACTCGTTAGGAAACACATGCCAAATACACCATAATAATAACAAATATATTGTTTATTGCTAATATTGTCTAGGATTGGTAGCTAGTATTTGTCCACATCCTCCTCAAATCATGATTATCTTATGACATCACAACCTGAGCTCGTACATCACACTTTCTATTTTTTTATGGGGGAGAAGAAAGTCTCATATATATATATATATATATATATATATATATATATATATATATATATATATATATATATATATATATATATATATATATATATCACGTTTATGCGTTCAGTGTTCCTTTAATGTTCGATTTTTGTTTGGGTTTTTTTGTGTGTTTTTTGTCGGAGGTGATTGCCTGAAGCATGGAGAGCAAAATGTAAATATGTATCTGTGTGTGCGAACAGTGTTTAATAGGAAGCTGTCATCCCCAGGGACTTATATCAGAGAACCCTCGAGCGAAATCCACTATCCCACTCCAAGCTGTTTGGACTCATTCAGAGGTATTACATTCATATGCCAGTGCTTCCTTTTAACCTCGCCGACTCTACAGATGAGGCCGACAATATGGCAGCAGGACTCCATAAACCAGAAGTAATGTGTGGAAGATGACAGTAAACTGTGATCATTTGCATTTAAAACGCGCTGTTGTTTGTCTATAGAGTCCAATTACTTTATTTTATACACGTGTTATGAGGTGGTAATCAAATGCACAAATGCAACATTTAACTCGCTTGCTTTCTATTTGTATTTTATGTGCTTCCATTTTTTTTCCTAACCCGGCGCGTGGCTTTGCATGCATCATTATGTAAAACTGTGCATGCATAGTACTGACAGGATCTTCTAGTTTGCTCGGTGTTATACTTTCATCTCTTTCTCACAAGCATCCATCACGCTCACCCGTGCACGCTCTCATTCACTCCTTTCTCTCTTTCTCTTCTTGTCTGTCTGTCTCGTCTCGCGCTCTCACTTTGCTTCCTCTATTTCACTGTGTGTGTGTGTGTGTGTGTGTGTGTGTGTGTGTGTGTGTGTGTGTGTGTGTGTGTTACGGCGAGGGTTCCCCCAGTGAGATTGTGCTGAGAGTGGAAAAGCCAGGCCCCAGCGCTGTATGTCTAATTACAGAGAGCCATGAGCCGATCGATCTCTCCTACACAGTCAAATCAGTTTACTGCTGCCATCTAAAGCAACAGCACACTCATCCATCATTTTCATATACCGCTGCACATCACATTCACACACACACACACACACACACACACACACACACACACACACACACACACACACACTAGTCCATCAAGCATTAATTAATTAATACTAAACTACAACATGTTATGCTCGTGCAACTACATAATATTTTTCTTCTTGCATGTAGGCTGTATAATTCTGCAGCATGCTTGAAGGCCACATCAAAATGCAATCTGCCTTTATTTGCATCCACACACAGACACACACAAACACACACACACACACACACACGCACGGAACATCAGCTACCTTCATTCAAATGTTCAAGTATGCAATCAGCATCTGTGTGCACACGCATACATATTTTACAAACATTTAATGCCTTTGCCTTATTCATTTTGTTTTTGTTGCAAACTTACAGACCTACAAAACCTACACAAAACGGTATAATATATCAAATGAACGACCTATTTTTCTGTCTGTTCCGTTTGCTATCGAGCGCGAGACTAGCACCTTCTCGCTCGTTCCCACGTTCTGCCTCTTGATGTCAGTCGTTCCGGTGCGGTTCTCGCGCCTCACCGTGAGCGGGCGCGCGCTGGGCTCGGGGGGATCAATACGGGTCGATCGCGCGGGAAGGGGGCCCTGATTGCTGGACCACGTGCGCAGGAGAAAACGGGGGAAAATCGATCATTGCAGCTTTTAGGGCCACAGCCGCGCTCAGACTGAAAGAAGCAAAGACGCGCATTTCTGCCTCGCGCATTAAAACTAGAGCTATAGCCGTGAATTTCATAAAGAAAAGAAAAATCCATCCAACGTGTTCAAAAAAAAAAAACAAACCCGAGGACACATACCGCCGTAATCGGCGACTGGAGTCCACATCCAGATGTGCAGGCTTTCATTTCATGTAGCCTTTCATTTCGCTTTTCCTTTTTACCTTTTCTCCTTCCCCAAAAAAGATCTCCACGAGGTCGTTTCATGGCTGAGAGTAGAATAAAGGCCGATGTGGATGCAGGCTATGATGTGCAGGCTGATGCAAAATAACAGGCGAACGTGTCAATAAAAATTCTCCCCATAGCCCAATTTCACGCATAACCTAGTCTATTCTCCAGAGTCACACAGCTTTAAAAGGATGCGATGCAGTTGCCTGCTTAATGTACACAATGCATAATTACCGCAAAATCTCTGCAGGGCTACGTGGTGCAATCAAAACGACCAAACTACCGCATTCTGTCTTGCAAAAATAGTAAATGGACGTGTAGAGTGGACTGACTGTCCCCTATTGATAGCACACCTGTGGTGCTTCTGTTCAAATGGACACAGATGATCACTACAGTTTTAGATTTAACACAGCACGCGTTAACGCAACACGACGCTGTTAGTTGTGTATAGGCTATACCCATCAACACAAATTAGCCTATAACCTGTCCAAATGTTGTATACACACTCAATCTCCAGAAATGTGATTTAAAAAATAAATAAAAACAGACAGAGCGTGTTGCTACAAAATAATTATAGCCTAGATTTTAATTTGAATTTACAGATCATTATGAAATTAAATTCTATTTTATAATTAACATTAAATCAGTCATCATATATGCGTCTTTACGCACAACCCTTTCCGTTATTTTTATTTTTTTACAACCTTGAAGGTCTGAATGCTGAAACCTGAATTCAATGTCAGCCACATTTAAACGCTCGTATTGGCTTCCTGGTGTTTGTTAAATAAAAGCTGGAAATCACGCAGGCTATAATATATTATAGCCTAGTCGTTTTTAATGTCTAGGGGCCGAATAAAGGCAGTCCGTATTTGGAAAATAATTATTTTTCTTAAAGCTTTTAAAACGTTACGTCCTAGAAACATTAGCAGTCAATTGTTTTACGAGTCCGTGATAAAGAATTTCTCTAGAGATACATGCAGACGCTTAATAATGCAGTTCACTTTGCGTGACGTCATTCTCTTTAAATTGGCCTGCACATATACAACACTCCTAAAAGTTTCCGAGTAGGCGCTTTATTTTTATCAGATGGTGTTTAAAAAAGAAGAGAGTGGGCCACTTAAGGCTCTCCAATTTATAATGGGTATTATACTAATACAATACCCTATAAGTAACTACAATCTGCACAAAATGGGCTACTTCAGAAAGTCCCAGATGGAACCCTGGCATTGTTAGAGAAGGCCTGTATCTTCTGTTGGGGTGAGGTTAACGCCCTAATCCCTAGCCTACAAAATACAAACTGCATTGTGGGTGCTCAGGTACATCATTTGGACGCTACTTACTGCAATGCATTGTGGGATTCCAGGTGTGCATCGGATAATCTTTACGTCACTTTTGTTTACCCTCTAAGGTTTATGGACTCCATCCTATTATACATTGTGGAATTTCATGAATTCACCAGATATTCTCCACAGTGCTTTTATAGGTTATGTGAATTCAAATTGGCAAAACTCTCCAAATAGTGCACTATGTAGTGAATAGGGTGTGATTTCAGACATATGCACAACAGGTCGGCTCCGGCTCTGTTTTCAGAAATTACTTATAAAATAGCAAGATGTCCTAACTAGTGCAGTAAACAGTGAATAAGGTGTGATTTCAGACGCAGTAATTCTTTTTGAATGTTATACTTTTATCGGATCTGGTAGTAGGGTAGTAGAGTATAATCTTCGTGGAGCTGAAGAACCAATCATAAGGAAAAAAAATCAATTAAATAACCAATCAGTATCGAATTACCGATAATCGATAAAGGGGCATGAAGGTTTATTTACTGCTCCAGGCGTGAACCGAGCATAAATGAGCCTCAAAATCTTTAGACTATTTTTATGCAACAGAAAGCGTAAGAATGTTCTTGCATTCTGGATTTCTTCGCAGTGGTAGGTAGGGACATGTGGCCCACGCACAAACCCGTTCGGGTCCACGGTTCGAGTTTTCTTACAGAGCAATAGTCCGTTAATATCGATCGAGCTGCGCTTTAAGACCGTTTCATGGGGCATTTCTTTAATTCAGTCTTCACCCACCCGAGGCTATGCCAAGCTTTCTCTGGCTCCGACATTACCGACTCAATACTCTATAATGTAATGAGTGAGTGTTGGCACTAATATACTGATAATTTAATACATAATGTCTGTTTTCCTTAACCAGTCATTTACTTCCAGGCGTTTTTCCACACTGCAAACAAATTTGCTTCTTTGTCTTCCTTAGGCGCAGTCAATTTCTCGATAAATAAATGGACGTTTACTAAGCCTATGTCTAGAGAAAACGTAAATCATAGCATGGTATAATAATAATAATAATAATAATAATAATAATAATAATAATAATAATAATAATAATAATAATAATAATGCCGTTATTGCTGCTTTATATAAAAAATGGTAACTTTGACAGAGAATAAATAATTTTTATATCATTTTGATGCCAAATCTGACAAATCAAGGACAGAAACAAATTTAAAACCTTCTGTAGTCACATTTCTGAGATACTGAATGAAATTCACTCAAAGTAGAGGGTATTGTTGGCACTCGTGAAAGAAGTTGGTCTCCCCCACCTGTGTGTGTACGTGTGTGTGTGTGTGTGTGTGTGAGAGAGAGAGAGAGAGAGAGAGAGAGAGAGAGAGAGAGAGAGTGAAACGCCCTGAATACTTTCAGGAGACATTCACAAATGAAAGCCTACTTTGTTCTTTGCCTGTTTGCAAACTACATTTTAATTGCCCGAGACTGTTTAGTTTCGTAATCCAGTGGTAATCACACTTATTGGTATGTTATCACTAAGATGGATGGAGTTCTCTATGGTTGTTGCCGAAAGCAATATTTTATTCTGTTCTCTTGAATACTGTGCTGTACTTTTAGGCTATTTGATTGCAGTAAGAGCATTTTTTTTCGCGTATCGAACGTTATAAAGTAAACACAGATAGCTCTTTGCATGCCAACATCTCAACATTTATGCCCTGAACAGTGCAACTCGGTGTTGTTCATAAGTACTGTAATAACTTGGCAGTTAGACTGAACCGGGCTATAAAATACTAAGATATTAGTTTTTTGTTTGTTTGTTTGTTTGTTTGTTTGTTTGTTTTGGGGGGGGTGTTTGTTTGTTTTTTTTGGGGGGGGGGTGGTTTTGTTTTTTACATTTCTGTAATCTTCAACAATTTTAGAAAATTCTATCTTCTATCATATGGCCATCAAATCGGAGTGGGCTAAATGGTAATGACCCTAAAGTATGACAAATTGAGGGAGAAATGGCAATATTGAAATTGGATGAAAGTTTATTGATGTAGTCCAACAGAAAGAAGGACAAAACAGCTGAAATGTATTGACAGTGTTTTGTGTGTTTGTTTGTTTGTTTTTTCATTCGATAGCTGTTTGCTATGAGACTACAGAAAATATAACAATATATCAATATAAAAATATAAAATGATTATTATAAAAATACTGGACGGGACTTCCTCTACGCATTGTACATTAATATATGTTACAATGTTTAAAAAAGAAACAAGGTATTACATAAAAATTAACAAATGGTACAAAACATTGAAATAATTCGGCAGTTTAATTTTTATACATTTTTAAACACACATAATCGGTATGATTCATATTTATTTTATATTTTTTGTTTGTTTGTTTGTTTGTTTGGAATGTACCTATTTATTTGTTAGTTTGTTTTGAGTGGTCTAATTCATTCTACATGGTGTGTCTCAAGTCACACACTTGCAAATTCTTAACAATTCTTACGCCTTCATTTGTACAAACAGTTGAGGCTAGGGGTCACCATCTATCTTTTTTAAGACCTCAGGATAGGCCTGTGAAATAGAACTCATTTTCAACCACATTTCTCCCCATTAGTTCAAATGTGAAGGTATATGAATTTGCGGTCAAGAAGCTCAAATTGCATTATTTAATTTATTTATTTCAAATTGCACGCTAATTATTCTCTAGATAAATTATTTAATAGTGCATGTAATGAACCCTGCAGCCACACGCCTACATCCTGTCTCAGTCTGGTCATTAGACTATGGAATCAGTTCACCACAGTTTCTCTATGGAACTCTGCGTGGCTTTAATGGTGTACCAAGTAAACCAACACTGAGCAGTAGTTTATGGTCTGGGTTTACAGATAAGTGAGTAGTAGCCTGTGTAGTTCTCGGTTTGGGACACATCCTGAGCGTTGGTTTGAGAGAGAGCCGAGGCCGCGATCAATAACTAACCGCAGCATGCAGCTATAAGCGCTCGGATAAGGATCGATACACAGGACCGAGCTTTTGTTTTTTGGGGTGCGGTGAAAAGAAGCTATCCAGAGAGTTAACTGCAGTGTAACTTCAGTAATACATGTAAAAATTGGTTAAACTGCAGAGGAGGAGGAGGAAGAGGCTACACAAAGTTTGTTGGGAAATAGCAGAGGTTCTTCATCAGGCTATTAACAAGTCAGTTTACTGACAGATCTTACAGATTGTTGTTGTGATTTATTCACATTTACTGTATGGGTCTCATTTGTGTCCAAATATTACTGGGGAAATGTGTTACTTTTTTATTTATTTTTTTTACCACGAATGCAGGCGGGATGATGGACGAGCGTGAGACTTGAATGGGATTCTTCATTGCCAAGCATTGCATCCTGGCTCTTTATGGGTGATTCTAGCGTTAAGTCAATTTTCTCTGTCAATACATTGACGAGATCCTCTCAGATACAACACAGAGCAGGAATAAAGCCATTTCCATTCGATTCTCACATTTTCATCAAAAGATGAATTTTGCACCGTGTCATCTCCATAACCCACAAAACTGGACAAAATAACACCGGTGGAGTCATACAAGAGAAACTGATGATGGGGATACAAAACTAGAAATATTATAAACGGTATATATATATATATTAACATTACACCAGAATGTGGCATACAATAGTTTAAAATCATCGCGAGGCATATAAGCGCGCGTGCAATGAATTTTAAATATTATTGGTGACTTCCATTTTGTAAAAATGTAATCGTTGTTGTTTTGTAATAGCTCATGATAATTGATACAACATTTGTAATTGTTTAAACTCAAGTACAAACAGAGCACATTATTCTGCATATAGAACTATATCTACAGAGCTTTTTTATTTTCTATTTAAGATTATTAAATGAAAGACTTTTTTTTTTTTTAAATTGTAATCTCTGATTTCTTTAACTGACGTTAAAAATGTTGTTCTTATTTACTCACAGATCAGTATTCAGAACACAAATGAGTAGGCCTATAAATAAATAAAAAAATAAAAAATAAAAAAGAGATAGATAGATAGATAGATAGATAGATAGATAGATAGATAGATAGATAGATAGATAGATACGCATTTTCTTTCCTATAATATAAAAGACGCACATCACGTGCAACCCGAAATAAGCACATAAAAAAGTGTAGCTTCCCCATTAAGAGGGAACAGATGAGTGGTGTTCAAGAAAAGCTGGAAAAAAATTACAATTTAAAGCTCTGGGTAATAATAAACAAAAACATCTTTTATTTATAGGTAATATGGGCTGTGATCAAATGGACGCTTCGTCGTCGTCTATGAGTTGAAGGTTTAGGAAGGAGACACGTGCCATGAAAACAGACCGGCGAAAAATGAACGTGAAATAATAATAATAATAATAATAATAATAATAATAATAATAATAATAATAATAATAATAATAATGCAATTTGCTACTAATTCAACACACACACACACACACACACACACACACACACACACACACACATCAGTTGAGGATCAACAGCCACGGACTCTTTCCTCAGACACATGCAGGTTTGTTGTGGAGTTATAACTTATACTGTGCAACACAATGAAATCACTTCCAAACTTAAATGAATTTACTTACCAGACTGTAATTAGCAAACTGCTATAACCTATTTAAGTTGCTGCTTACACTGTGCTTCACTCAAAACAAGTCAGATATAGCAGATGATGCAAAACACGTCGTTAAACTTTAATGCAGGTTATGATTGCTTCAAAAGAAATTTCTCTGGTCTATCACAGCACTCAGTAATGATAGAGAGTTTTGACAACTTTGAATTTCTAGGTTAGGTTAATATGATGGCTGAAACAGAAAGGAAGGTAAAACAAACAAACAAAAATAGCTGACGAATTAACCCTCAATTCAGACAACATTAATGAATAAATGAATTCACTAACCCTAATTCTAAAATGATGATGTCCATCTGGTGGAAAGTTCTTTAATGTTTATTTAATCATTTCACTCATGCTTTGCTAGTTAAAACTGCCTGATTATAAGCAGATAATTCTCCTTTTCTGTAATATAATCAACCTCCACATTTCCTCAGTCCCCCAGTTTGCTGCAGCTGAGCTGTATGACATGGCACCTGTTAAGCGTATCTAAGGAGTGTGGCCTCTTCTTAACATCTCCACACTAATTGGATCAGAGACAGTGTGGGAACTTTACACAGTAAGTTTGGCCTTTAGAGAGCGGTGTAATAGAAACCAAGCATTCCTATATTTCAGGTCAGGGGCAGTTCCTCTGTGTGCACACCGTTTCCTAACTGCTCACCAAAATCAATTGCTCAGTGGACAAACATCTGACGAGCCAGATCTATCGCGAGCAGCTCAATTAAATGCCATTCATAGACAGATGGATTGATCTGGAAGCCGAGAAGTGAAAGATCTATAACAGATCTTATATTAATCCCACATTATACTGTTAGAGCCCTTTACCACCATCTCTGTGGAACAGGCTGAGATGCTACCTTTAAAGACTTATCTGTGAATATGTGAATTCTTTTTAGATTTCTTGTTTTTAATTTCTATGTCGTGTCATTAAATCCTACTCGGTCTGTTATTACTAGGTTATTAAACATACGTCAATAAATCAATCCATTTATGTGTATTCATTAAAGTCAAAGTAAGGAATTTAATTTATCAAGTTATTTTCCCCCCCTATTCATATATGTTGGTAATTTACTATTTACTCTTGAAGAAATACATCATACATAGTCGAAGGCCGGGATATGTTTTAACGCTCAAATGTACACTTAAGCAATAAAATGATCTAAATAGAAATTATACAACTGAATAAAAAGCAGCACTCTAATCAGGTTAAGGTCAAATATGTACATTTTAAATGTATGCTACATTGATGAAGTGCAGTGAAATGACTGCACGTTCAAGGTTGTGTAGGCTGAAGTGTGTGTGAGTGTGATTAATGCATGTGTGCTAATGTGTGAGTTGAACCAGACATGAGCTTGATGTGAAGTATTATATAATACTTTAAGTATACAAATATAATGTAATGGAAGATGCAGTTCAGCATAGCACATAAAGGCTCCAGAGAAACGTGACGTTTTGGATAAAAGTCATCAGTTTCATCAGATGAGCAAGAAAAGGGCTATTCAAAATCATTTGAATAGATATATAGATAGATAGATAGATAGATAGATAGATAGATAGATAGATAGATAGATAGATTTGAGTTGTGTAGTGAATGTACTGTACATTTAAAAGTTAATTAAGTTACACATTTGTCCATTGACTTTGCATATTAGTGTATTACACAGTAATTAGGAATTATTCAGTAGCTACTGATACATAAAGTATGTTGTTATGAGAGTAAGGAGTGTTTGGACCGTCCTATCCCCCAACCCCCTATTAGTGATGTTACTGGGTTTGGTTTCCCGTATACACTCCCATTATGTTAGAGAATAAATGCAAATAGAGCAACTTTGCTATTCTGAAATCCCTTACTGTCTCGTTAAGGTGTTAGTTGTAATATCTAATAATTACTCAAATAATTGATGGGATTCTTGAGTGCACAAAGGCAGTGTTTTGAGGGAAATAAAGCACAACGCTTATAATAAAGACTCACTGAGTGTACGTGCATCTCATACTGTTTATGTCTTAGCAAACACATTTATACTCGACTGTTCAATGATTAATGGAAGCTTTTATTATATTTACCACGATGTCTGTGGCTGAATGTATTCAGCTGGGAAAATGCTTTCAAATAGAATCTGTTCTTTTGTCTGTGTGTGTGTGTGTGTGTGTGTGTGTGTGTGTGTGTGTGTGTGTGTGTGTGTGTGTGTGTGTGCAGAAACCAAAAATCTGTTGGTGGGAAAGTACTGTGAGCAAAGGCCCCTGCTTGACTGGCTGCTGCTGGCTGTTCCTTGTGTGTGTGTGTGTGTGTGTGTGTGTGTGTCTCTGCTTGGCTAGCTGCTGCTGGTGGGAGCCCCAGAGATGGAGGGAGAGAGAGAGCAGGGGAAAGGAAATCAATACAGATTCAGAGTCAGAGATTCAAGTCAGATAAGCCTTAACAATATATAGCACAGGCACACTCTATAACCCAATCACATACACACTCATAAACACACACACATAACGCACACATGCCCACACACGCACTTTCACACTAATATTGCAACACACTCAGACACACACACAATGTCTCCTGTGAGTGCTCCTATCTTGCTTTTACACATACAGTACATGGAAGGATATACAGTAAATATACAGTAAACCTGTGTGTACAAACCTGCACATCACACCTGTGCATTCATATGAGTTTGATATGCAAATGCACACACCCAGTGACCCTGAGCACAATACATGCCTCTCTCCAACCTTCAAATATCAAATGATTACAACCTTGGATTGCACTGTACTGTATTTGCTGACGAATAGGAAATGATAATGAGCGGAGTATGTAAATGAGCGAATGCGTTCTCTGAGGCCATTCGAATCTTACACACACACACACACACACACACACACACACACACACACACACACACACACACCTTATCAAACTACACCTTCTAAATCTCCTATGATATCATAAACTCCTATGCTTCAGGAGTTCTTGGCCCGGATTCTCCGTTTTTGACCTGTCCTGAAATATATCCCCAGCCAACGTTAATGTTGTCTCTAAACATTCACCGCACGTTCCACTTTGCTTACCGAGAACTGACTTGGTTACAGCAGCCACAACCCTTGCCTCCCTCCCCGCCTTCCCCTCATGCTTATCAATTATTAACGCCAGAATCGATCATTTCAGCAGCTCGCCTCGATCTGCTGCTTTTCACAAAGTCAAATCTCTCCCACCCTCAATCAATCGCAGTGCCCCGCCGTCTGCTTTTATCTCGCCGAGCACACATTTCTTCGCGTACAGTTCGACGTTTTGGGGAGTTTGAAGCATATTTACATTCATTTCCACAGTTTGGGGGAGATGAGAGGAGATACCAAACAGATTTTTTTTAAAAAAATCTTTTGAACTGAAACAAGCAGAAGCTGTGTGTGTGTGTGTGTGTGTGTGTGTGTGTGTGTGTGTGTGTGTGTGTGTGTGTGTGTGTGTGTGTGTGTGTGTGTGTGTCTTTGTATCTTATTCTGGCTCCTGACATGAAGCTATTTTAAACCTAGACCATCAGGGACTCGTTCTTTTTTGTGTTTAATGTATTTCTACTTATAAACACAGACATCTGGATATAAGTTTCACAAATGGAAGGTGTCTGTTTCTATTGAACTCTTTTACATGATAAGGGTTAGATTATTATAAGAATTTGAACGCTTGAGACCTGTCTGCAGATCCAGACCACCACATGGTACACACATTTCAACATTTCTTAGTTTAACTGTTGGAATGGAATAATTGCTAGTATTTACTGAATAATATGCTTCAGTGTAGATGAATGAATAACACGCTGGGAGTTTAAGTAGTTAAATGTGCAATAATTTGAACCACAATGTCAGAAACAGGGCTTTGGATTGCCTAAAAGCTATTAATAGAATCAAAAGAAATATATGCATGGGTTCATGTCCATAATCTTTTCATAACACTGATGTTATTTGAATGCATCAGTTGCAACGTTGGTGATTTCAGAAACCTTTGGTAGTCCCCACTACACCTGTTGTGGAATTTATGTCCATTAGTATACGTTTAATGTGTGTTTTGTGCATTCAAGCATCAATTCAGTGATGGATAAAATGAACAGATTTTGAGAAAAGTGAGGGAAAACTAAAGCTTAAATGATAGACATTGATTGCAGAGCCTATATTCAGTCACACATCACAATCATGTTTGGTACAGCTCACATATTATGACACATGCATTAATAGCTTTCTCTCTCTCTCTCTCTCTCTCTCACACACACACACACACACACACACACAATTCAGCCTACACAACTAGGATGAACATGAAATTATTTCAATGCACGTCATCAAAGGATTGTGCCCTACTGGACATTTCTTTCATCACTGGCTAGAACTCTCTTCAGAATATCATGCAATGGCTGATATCTTATAATATCAGCCATTGCATTTCATGTCTACATGACTCTGAAAGAATATTGTCTTTTTGTGTGTGTGTGTGAGCGTGTGTGTTGGTAAACCTAACCCATCAACAGATCTTATTCAGTACTACTGTGGCAGTCGTAATGGATGGCAGGCCATTTTTTGTGATGTGCTTCAGAGAGAGAAGCAAGAGAGGAGAATAGGGGGATGGGAAGCTATGTTATTGATCTCTCATACGTGCAAAGCCAGGCAAACATATGAGAATGACAAAGCCGCAGCAGCAGCACAAGCTTAAATGGCGCTATGTGGCCAGGCAGAACGGGAGCGGCGGACTCTGTGATTCTGTCACTGCCAGCGATTCTCACCAACTGCTGACTTTCACTTTTGGATTCAACTTACATTTAATTATGATATTTCCCGAGATGAGCAATTTGATGTATTTGCTTCACTAAAGCCGATACCTTGCTGCTTGTTATTCATAGAGAAAAGGCACAGATTATTGCTTGTTAAATTGAATTGACTTTAATTCATCCCCAGGCTGCATAACAAGACAGTATAAGATCACTATGTGACCAAATAATATTATAAATTCATATGTCTGCCTACAGAAATACAATCAAAGGCTGACGCATGCAGTGCACACTGAGACAAAGGTCATTGTTTTCTTCCTACATTGTGTGCAAGATTTTTTTAAATATTATTTTATATGATGCAATAAAGTATTTAATTATTGGGCATAAATTTAAATTATTGCCTTGTTACAAGATCTAGATCACAATATCTGTACAGATGATGATGTAGTCGCCCAAATGCCAATCAGGATTGCATATTACCATATTACATCCAATTATATTTCAAGTCGGTTATCAAACAGAGCGCTCTGGTGATTCCAAGTAGCCATTTATTGATTATATAAGGCTTTAAGTATTAACATCACCTCATTCTTGGTCCAAATGACTCGAATCCTACCTTCGTGTTTCACCCTTACGAGCTCTGATCCACAGTAAAATCGTTTGTAAGACAAAAGGTACTGCTGAGGCTTTCTTAATTAAATCCTACACACCACTTGACGTTGGTCTACATTGGGAATGTCTTGTTATGAGTATGTTCCTCAGTCTGGAGAGCGCTTGTAATATCTCTCTGAGCTATAGCCTATTCTACAGAAATGCTAGACTTCACCCAAGTATTTTTCTACCAAGCCATTTTTTTTCTCCACATTGACTTTCTGTAAATGTATAGCTACCTCATACAATAATTCTAACATTGCTCATAATGAATGAAAGCTAACAGGGGCCTGTTAGCACATGAGATTATGCTAAATTGTCCATAATAATGCTCAAACATTGATAGCTTGGACTCAAACATGCTTCACCTATTAACTAGGTCTGCAGTCATTTAGCAGGCACTTTTATTCAAAACATAATCAGATTGACCACGCTTAGTTAAAGTGAGTACAACACAAGCAGGAGTTTCGCTTTGCTACAGAGATCATTATATAAATCTCGTACGAGATTAACCACATGCTCTGACAAGTAAAGTTTGATCTTATTCAGTACTTTTGACCAATTTGAGACAATATCATAGACACTACAGGAAAGTGACGTTCCCTAACAACTGGTTCACAGCGACTTCTTAACTTGTTCTCTTCTAGATGATTGGACCCTGTCATCCCCTTCACCTTGAAGCCACAGAGTGATAACAACACTATAATCAACCCACTGAGATCCTGCATGGGGTCTTCACAAACAGGCTTTTACTATTTCACACTGTCACACTTCAGCCTGTTCAGACTTGTGGCCTGGAGAGCATGCAGTGAGGAATACTTCAAGCAGAAGTGTCTTAGATTCAGAAGAAAGTCAGATGTCTGACTTGGTGTGCTCTTGATTTGTTCTACACAGGTGCATCTTTGTATCCATAACTGGGAGATAGTTCAGCAACATGTTTCATTAACAGAAATGAGATCAGATCCAAACACATTCATCATGAATGTGCATGATGAAAGATCCACAGAACTGTAACTAATTTCTGGTTGTTGTTGTTGTTGTTGTTGTTTTTTTCACTTTTAATGCCATACTTTAGCAATTATTTCTCCCTAGGTCTTAAAACATCTGTTATTTCTGTTAATGAATAATTTAATCATTATGGATGAGGGGGAGAGAAAGAGAGAGAGTGTCTTGACTGTGCTGAGAAGCAATTAATCAAGGCTATCCATTAGGCATTCAAACGCGCCCAGATTGGACGTGTGTCCGCGTGCAGGTCACTAATGCTGCCCTCCCTAACCACGAGACCCTGTCTCAAGGGTCCAGAAACAGGCAATCCATACTGCCTCCACAAGCCTAAGAGAAAGAGATTCCAATCTTGCATCGATTGGGATCATAATAAATTTGATATTATAACCTATCTAACTTTATAGAGTGAAGTATTTCACCACAGCATGCACTGTAGATTAATAACTCTGACTTGATTTGAATGGAGAACGTCAGTTGAATATGCATCTGTGGATGGGATAGTGGGATGAAGAACAGATGGGCTTTCAGCCATATTGTCCACCATATTTACAGTTCATTGTCTGTGGAGGCATGCATTTTGAAAGCCAGTAGATCCCTTTCCTGCCTAGTTGTGCTATTTTACACTCACGCTGGCACTGAAAAAACATGACCTTGAAAAAGCCTATATAATTTGGAGTGCTTTGTGAATTGTTTTTGTTGACTTAAATGGTTATATTTGTCTTTTACATTGTTTCGGTTGTTTTAACTATCCAGCAGTTGCAGAATTCACTGTTTGACCGATAAATGGATGTAGAGATGTCTAAGCGGTCATTGAATTTCCCATAGCCCTATTGGAAAGCAATATTTCTGCGTGGTTTCATAGCACAGCATCTCTATCAACCTTTCTCTATCAAAACCTGTTCTAGACTTTATCATATTAACCACAATTGATTGCTACTTACCAAAGCTTCCCAAACACATATGAAAATGATCTACACACTCAGATAAAAGGGCATCCTTCCTTGTTGCTTTGCTGGGGCGATACTGTTATAATTAGTACCTTAATTATTTTATTTATTTTTTTTACCTTGATTTAAAATGATTTTAGGTATATAAATGGCCCATAATTCTTAAAGCTTAAAGGATACCACAAGGAAAGGTACAATTTAGGATTCTTTTTATCTGAGAGTGTATAATTCCACCTATAATTCTCTGGAGTGATATGGCACTGGATAAGCTGGGGGGAAAAAATCAGTTGTATAATGGTATTTTAATATTTACATTCAGCATAATGGCTTCCTTTTGCAAAGGATGCCTCAAATCCAAATGGCATCAGCAGCGCAGAGAAATCCAAATGCCAGCATTTGTCATAAAATACACAAATGAGCGTGTCACGGTTTAATAGGAAAGCGTTAAAAGCATATCGAGTTAAATTAAATCCGGAGAGCAGCAGTGCGGTTATATCTGTGCTTCCAGTTCTCAATCGAGTATTGATTTGTGCGCTCCATTTAAAGGGACGCAGCTCTGATCGGCTGGAGGTCACACTGGATCCCAACGTGAGGCGAACACTCAAAACGCCTGAGGTGGGGTGGTTATCTTGTCCCTGTAGGATGCATTAATACTGGCAGAATATTGTGGGTTAAGAGACCAAAATGTTAATGCACAAAAAGGGGGGAGATAAATAAATTGGAGACCAGCTAGGAGTTCATCTGTCCTGCGCGTAAACATCATTTAAATACGGAAATACGGTCGTTCAAGAGCTCTAAGGTAAATGTGAAAATTAAAAAGGAAAAGGGAGCAAAAGGACGCAGAAATGATACCTAGACTTCTTATTTCTTGTAACAAATAGATAGATAGATAGATAGATAGATAGATAGATAGATAGATAGATAGATAGATAGATAGATAGATAGATAGATAGATAGATAAAAGTAAGAAACAAGGAGAAGAAGAAGAGGAAGAGCGCTGACTTCTTAAAGAACAGTGTAAATGTGGATTTGTAAACTGTGGATTGTTTTTATATTAGCATTATAAGGCACCACAGGGGACAATGGACAGAATTAAAAGCTCAAAGCGAGCAGAGCAAGAACAAAAGACAGTAGATGCGCTTATAATTAATAGTCTTATGTAATTAAACACTGCAATCTGACAGTCAGATAGTGATTATTCTAATAATAACTGTACAGTAATAGCTACATTTTAAATGGTCACTCTCTTCTTTCAGAAAGCACGCACGAAAAGAGGCTCAGGGCCGCGTAATGAAGTGAAGGAGTTTACTGTACACAGGACCTCGAGAGGCTTCATTTCCGGTTGATTGGAGGAGGGTGCATTCGGGTTAACATGGCCGAAAACACAAAAAGTGACCTTTTGCAGGAAAGCCCGCTGAGCACGACTTCGGAGAGAGAGAGAGAGAGAGAGAGAGAGAGAGAGAGAGAGAGAGAGAGAGAGAGAGAGAGAGAGATCCCCCCATCTGTTGTGGGAGAGAGCAGTACACACTCATCAAGCCGCTGACAGGAAATCGTTTCTTAAATGTCTGATGGCCATCCAGTTTAGCACTCATTCAGAGTCTCTCTTTTACTGTGTTAAATTTAAAAAAGCGCGAACAGGCCTCAGTCATGTGCAACTGCTTAATTACACACTCAGCAAAATCTTAAGCACTAAATTAACAACTCAGTGTCGGATCAACTCAAACGATTGCATAGAATTCTGATAGTCTGTAATGTTTATTTGTGTGCAGCTGAACTGGACACACAGTGGGCCTATACGTGTTCATTCAACACTGAGAATTTTACTATATGTATGGCCTGCCTGTTTTCCAGGAAGTTTTTTGTTTGTTTGTTTGTTTGTTTGTTTGTTTTGACAAAGCGTTGTCAACATTTAGCAAGTGAACGTTGTAGAAGTGAAAACCCCTGAGCTCTTTGTCGAGAGCATCATCACACATGCATTCAAAAAAATATTATAGGAAGTAAATCCTGGATAGTTTGCATGCTTGTATTTCCAGAATTAATAGCTCGTTTGGAATAAGACTGGACAAAGCCAAATAGCCTAAATAACGTGATTTTGTTTAAACACTTGTCTCTTTCGAGGTTTAGAGTGTAAACATAACCTACTCGCCCTGAATTCACTGGACGGAGGATGACAATAAGATAAGCAGTGACATGGTGAGCAGATTTGTAGTGTTGCCAGATTTTGTTGCCAGAGTTTTGTTTTGTTTGTTTTTTTTTCCACTAAATTGGAGACCTACCGGATTGAATAAAATGTATTTTAATTCGTGGGAAAGTTAAATTTGAGATTGCATGTAGAGAATTGTGATCGAGATCCAATCTGGCAACGCTGCAGATATTACTCTGATATAATGGCATGCTATCGTGACATTAATTGTGTCACATTCGGCGTTTTATCAATGTGGTCATTAAACAATTGCAAAACTTACAAACGTGAGCGCGCACTCACCGGCCAACCTGAGCGCGGACATCCTCTGAAACTCGGGCTCCTGTAACCACTTCCACATCCTCCGGAAGGTTTCGCGACCGGACTTCAGCTTACTCCAGGGCTTCGGGTTGCGCAGCAGGTCCGACAGGGTGCCCTGCGAGCGGCACAAGATCCTCTGCGCGAAAATGGCCTGCGGGATGCTGTAGCGCTTCAGTTCGGCCGTTATTCGCTGAGCCACTTCCTTCGTGTTGATCTCCTCTACTTGGCCTGAGCCACCACCGCTCCCGCCGACGCCATGCCCGCCTGCGGCCGCGTGTCTCTCGCGCTCGGCCAACATGGATCCGTTAGCCTGCGAGTGCAGGTGTCCGTGAGGGTGCATGCCGTTCAAGTTGGAGATCATGCCGTGTCCGTGGCCCCCCAGGCTGCGGGCTATGTGCTCCTCGCTACGCGAGAGCATCGCCGCATGGGAGTCGAAGCCGCCGGAGAGCATCTTGTCGTTGGCGAGGTGCGCGCTCGGCCCGTATGCGGACAGAGCCTGCTGAGAGTTGTGCAGAGAACCGAGCCCGTTGGACAGCGGCGACAAGGGCGGCGCCATGGCGGACATGTCTTTAGGATAATGTCCGTACAGGTTACTGACGGAGGCCAGGCCGCGGTCATCTCGCATGAGCGTAAAGCTTCCACTCACGTTTCCCGTGGCGAGGCGCTGGTGCGCGGCGTGGTGGTGCGCGTGCGGGTGCGGGTGGTGAAACTTGTCCGACACAGTCGAGATAGGGGGCAGATGCTGAAGCGGAGTGAGCGTCGTGTATGTGTTGGACAAACTCATGCCCGACTCACACATGCTCATCGCTGGGTGCAGGTGGCCCGATAGTGCTGGTTCGGGCCGGTACTCGCCGGCGGTGCCCTCCAGGATTGAAGCCATGCTGGAGACCATCGCCGAGCGCCCGTGCGACACCAGGTTCCGGTGGGACGCTGATGATGACGGTCTCCCATGCGACGCGTTCATCAATTCTCCCGCTTGCGTATGCGAGACGCCATGCATGTTGCCGATGTTCTCCATTGTAAGTTCCATATTGAAGAAACACTGTCTTTCTGCCTCCCTCCCTCCCTCTCTACCTTCCTCTCTTTCCCTTTCTTGCTCTGTCACTCTCTCTACGCACAGCGCGCGCTCTCCACAAACCTCCCACAGAAGCGGATTTCTTCTTTTGTTTTCTTCTTCTACTACTACTTCTTCTTTTCACGAAAACGATTTCAAAACCAATCCATTGATTTCGGAGCGTCGACGATCAGTCAGTCGAGCATGATGTTCTAAACACTCGCGCTCCTTCTTCGCCGCCTTCACGCTTTCAGCAGGGTCACTGTGTGTGTGTGTGTCTATGTGTCTGTGCGTCTCTGTGTGCGTGTGTGTGCGCGCGCGCCTGTGTCTGTGTGTGTGTGTGTGTGTGTATGTGTGTGTGTGTATGGAGTGGACGATGTACGCGTGCGGCTCATTCACTGTGCAACAGCGCTTCTACCGAGAGACCGGAGCTGGGCGCAGTGTCCGCGTCCGAGCGCGAGCGCGCGCTCCCGTGTGTAAATCTCGCGGTCACGCGCACGCTGTCTGTGGTCCTGAAGTCGCGCCTTTTCCACCAATCCAGTGAACGATTGCATTATTTGTATATGTACGCACTCTGCACCAGCATCTGGTGAATGTTTTCCCTTTTATTGGAAAAGTATTGTCACGCTTAATATATATTTTTGCCTAAATATCACAAATATTATGCACAGTATATGAACTTAATATACTTTCCACTGCAATTTTGGAAATCTACAAATTTGTCCAATGCATATAAATTTTATATATAAATATAAAACAGCTAAATCTGAAATGTTGAATCCACCAAATGTCGAGCTAACTCTTAGCCTATAAATCTAGTGTTCATACAGGCCAGCTCGACACAGATGAACATTAAGACTGGAGGCGTTAAAACTTTAATAATTAATCCAATACACTGTGTGTGTGTTCTTGATGTGCATCATTAAAGTACAAATATGCTAACTAAATATGACTTTTTTAATGTAAGAGTTGATTATTCATTCATTCATTAGGTAATTAAATACCTGACCCACGAAATGCCCCTTTTCAGGAGCCTAATATGTCAGTTTCGAGCCGAAATTCTGAAATGGGTCTTAACTTGTAACAGTGTGAAAGCTTGGCCTGTTTGGGGGAGCACGCTCTCGTTTTCCGTGGTCATCGATAAATCAGATCAATATATCGACTGACACTGATTAATGATGTTTTCTGACCCGGGGTGAGGAGCAATCGTGTAGGTCAGAAAGTTGGGAGCAGAGAAAGGAGTGAGAGCGCAGTGCAAAAACGGAGAGGATTTGGCAAAGCGGACAATCAAGGTAAACCCGACACCACATAACCTATTGCTGTGGCATTGTTTTATAATGTTGTTAAGTGTGTGGTTTGTAAATATGCAACCAGTTGGCATTGGTATTAAATCAACCTGGAAGATGATGAAATTCGTAACACTCATAGGGTACAACGGCTATTTTAGGCACCATCCAGGCCTAATTTCAATTGTAGCTGTAAGCAGAGATGTACGATGCTGATGTATGGGTAAATATCAATACAGTATAAACCTAAATATAAGCAATGCCCAAACAAAACATGTCCAGTAAAATCTCCAGCAGTGCACTTAAGTGCTCTAAGTTTGTGTAAGCGGCCTGCAGATGTAATGGGCGTACTTTAGAGCTGTCTCAGTGAACGGTGCACACAAATGAGCGCCGTGTCTTCTCGCTTTAATGTCCCTCTATCGATGAGCGCCTTCTATCGGAAATAAATTACGGTTCCCGTTAACTCCGCGCGGCACAGCGAAGCGCGAGCTCCGGCATCGGCGCTCTGACTACACAAGGTGATGGATGTTCCCGCGCGCTCGCCTTTAGTTCACCTGCACTTAGGCACACACAAACTCTCTCATTGAGCTTTAAACTGGTGGGTTGGATGGCAGAGGGAAGGGGTGGGGGTGCGTTTTGATTGTGCGTGCACTGTATAGACCGTTATGGGGGTTTTGTTGTTGTTGTTGTTGTTGTTGCATTAAAAAATAACTTAAAAAAAAAAAAAAAAACCTTATATAAATGCGTGATGAACTTTCTCAAATGTCCTCCTTTCTGTTTATAGCTGTGCAGAATTTTACAGAGTTGACATGTTCTGGTAAGTCCAAATAAACCCAAAGAGTTAATTAAACACTGCAGGTGTTCATTCAACACCATGGTTTAATTTGCATAACTATGTCTTACAATAAAGTGGTGCACACTTAGCATGCTAATATATTTGTTCCTTGCATTGAACAGGGCTCAACAAACTGGCAGACGCAACAGTGTTTATTTACATCCAGCTGTCTAATTTTATGCTAGGCCTGTGAATCGAGCTTGCTCTTAAAAATGCACTCAGTTAAATTATTTCCTTGTCTCTGGAAACTCCTTGTCTTTTTTCCCCCCTGTTTACCTGCAAAATCTCCTGTCTTGAATTAACACAGAGTTTACATAAGCGAAGCCCGACATAAATGAACCATGTGCAAGAATTGAACACAGCAGGTGTTCATGCAACAGCGTGGCTTTTCTTACGCATCTTGTCCAGATATATGCATTATGATATAGTATTTGAAATAGGTTTGATGATCCGTTTGCTTCATTTAAGATGTTTTAGCATTTTTTTTTTTTATTTTTTTTTTACAGTTTCCTCAAGGACAGGTTCATAATTATATAAAGCTGAACTAACTCTGTCAACTTGCCTTATTTTTGCCTGCATTATTATGAATAATAATTCATTATATGAATTGTTATTTTCATATTATGAATGTGAACTGTTTGTTATTTATTATATACACTTTTATTTTTTTCATTAGAGTCCGTAACAGAAGTGCAATTCACAGCACAAACAGTAGGCTACAGAAGTTAATTTCAAAATAACTCAATAATACAATTATATATTAATAAAATATTTGCATTATCGCAGATGGTGTTCATGATATGTGCGTATTTGCAGGTCTATTTTGCCCACTAATATTTTTGTCGGTGTAGGTTCAACATTAATCATAAAATGATTTTAATAATAATAACCTGAGAGATAGCATAGACTATTATATAATATACATTTAGCTATAGCTATTTATGTGCGGCAATAATGTTCATTAATAGATATTTGATTATTTGTTTATTTATTTATTTATTTATTTATTTATTTATTTTTATTACATATTTTTTTCCGAGTTTTGAGGAATCCACGCTCCAGTTTCACCTAACTCAACTTTAAGCTTTAAGAGTTTGTGAAGTCCTCTCTAATCACTTCTTGATATTAGTCTATGGTTTCGTTAGACTCTATATTCAGCCCAGTCTGCATAGTAGAAGAAAAATAGCTATGCCGGAGGGGGGAAAAAAATATTAAATGTATTATAATTAAGGGAATCTTGGCAATCCCGAAAGCATTTGCACTCCATAATTTCCTCGGCTCAGTTTCACGGCCGATGAATCTGAATCTAGCACAATCTTTTATTTGTTCATGCTCTTTTCCGAATTGATGAAATGTGGAGCAGCTGTTGCATTGATGAACTATTGATTAGAGCCTATAGGAAGATCATCAGCTAAACTGATGCCCCGAGAAGGAAGCCAAGACTGACGGGCTTCACATTATTCATCTAATAATTTCTAAGCATGGATATTGCTTTAGACAGATGCGCGTTAGCGTTTTTTTGTTTTGTGTGTGTGTTTTTTTTTGTTGTTGTTTTTTTTTTTTGCGGGGGGTTGGCATTACTTTTATTTTCCTTGGTATGTTTTATGAAAATATGTAATTGCGTGCAGCCTATTAGTGAGGAACTTAAGCAATATTTTTCAACTTTTGTAATTATGCTACAATTTGTTTGTTTTTAGTGAGAAATATATTTTCTTATATAGCGTTATTGAGATATTGTGTATATGAGATGTCTAAAGATGTGTGTGAGGAGATGTGTGAGTTTTAGCAGAATTATATTATTATTATTATTATTATTATTATTATTATTATTATTATTATTATTATTATTATTACGATTATTATTTTTATTGTTATTATTGTTATTGTTGTTGTTATTATTATTGTTATTATTATTATTATTAAGCTGCATATATCTTATTCATTACACTGTTCTAGTGTTGATATTATTTTTGTTGGAAGGTGCTATTTCTTAAAATGTTTTATTTCTACTCTGTGTGCTTTCTTATAAACCAGCCGAATAAACAGTTGGATGAAATGAAACAAAATGAATCTGTTATTTATTGCTCTAATTCAACATCGATTTTTTTTAACCATTCCTTTGAGAATATGTTCATTTACAAATTCTTTTACACCTAAAAAATGGAGAATATTCTAAAAATTCGTAGATATTTTATTAAACCACTTTTGATATATTTTCTGTAAGAAGAAAGGTGCAAGTAGTTTAGGGGGAATTTTATTTATGTAGAGAGTGTCGTGATGAAATGGAGAGGAAAACCATGGTGGGTGTGTGTGTGTGTGTGTGTGTGTGTGTGTGTGTGTGTGTGAGTGGTAAGATGAAGACGCAAGCGGTGCTCTTTCCTGCTTCGATGTGATCGGAAATCAATATCTTTTATGTCAATGGAATTGTGCGGATTTGAAGCTCTCGGTCCTGTTAGAATAAAAGATAAAGGTTGGAGTCATGAACTCAGGCTGGACGGATTGCCTGATATTTTACAGGCACTCTAAACCTTGCGTCTTAATAGTGTGTGTAAAATAAGTGCGTTAAATAAGTGCTTTTCAGCGGGGGGGGGTCGATTTAGGATTTCTAGAGCATTCGAGACTTTATTTGTTATGTAGGATTAAGCTTTATTTAATAATGAAAGCCGGAAATTTTATGTTTTGTTTATTACTGTTTATCAGAAAGGGACTAATATGAACCCCATACCGAGATACTTCTTCTTTTAACCTTAATGATAAAATTTAATGGTGTACATAGCATCATTTGGGATCAATATATTGTGATTAATATGTGATCACGCCATTTTACCATGTCATACCCTGAAAC